>NW_027104620.1:63957-153957 GCF_902728285.1 Clytia hemisphaerica
TAGCACCATTGGATTTCTCAGGTATTTTCTGATAAATATGGAAAGTTTCACTGTCTGAACATTTTTTTCTCCGCAGCGCTTTGAAATCAAAGATGAGTTCTGAAATTTTTTGTGTCCCGCAGATCTAATTTTTCTAAAAATGGCTTTAGTTGGAGTGAATTTTTAGACAAAAGTGTAGAATATTACACCTGCATATTATATGGTTGGAAAGCTAAAAGAAAGCTCTAAATTACTCAAAAATAATTAATTTTATAGCTCAACTACACAAAGAACAATTGCTTGTCAAAGTTGGACCTAAAATTGAAGATTTTCATGAGCGTCAAATAAAAAACAAGCAAACCCGGAATGGCTAGCTAAGTAAGTGGTGAAAAACATCAATATCTTTGGAAAGAAAATAGATATCTGGATGCAGTTTTTTTTACTTGTTTCCCTGATAATTCCTGGAGGCTCTAACATGCATACAGTATAGACCTAACTCTTCACACAAAAATTACGGGAAACGCATGTTTGGACTTTGTACCCTATGCTGCACTCAAGCACTGAAGCCAAAGTCCCGCAAAGGCGGGACAAAAATCAGTTTTTTGAAGTTTGCAAAAAAACGCCACATAGAAGATCTTTCAAATTCAGTATGTGAATAGAGCAGTAAAAAATACAACTTTTCTATTTTCCCTTTTTTTTGCAAAAGTTCTAGGAATGAAAATAAAGGGATAATGATAATTGAATACTATCCATTGATGACCCGCGGCACTATCGTAAAGCTAGAATCGCTTCGCGTACTCTTCGCTTGAGAAAATGATTGACAGATTGAAGTTTTTAACCCGCGCAGGAGTTCGCGGAGCGTTCTCGGCTCAATCCTCGGACCGCGCTAAAAATGGTAGACTGAGCTGTGATAGATCATTTCGATGTTGGAATGTTGTTTACAAGGCTCTTGACAGAAAATCGTTTGTTTTATTGTCAATGATGACAGTGTGGTTATTAATTTTGTTAGATCTGACAAATTGATGTTTGTAAGTGCACTTTATAGTTTTGATTCCCATTGAAGAATCATATTCTGGTTTTCATGTTATTAGATGCTGTTTTAGAGCTTTAGGTCTACACTGTAGGCCATAGATAGCCCTCAAATGAATGACCTGGCTGTTCATTAAAATACAAAATTAAATCAAAACAAAAATGGTAGAGTAGAGCTGCACGCACAGCTGCGTAGTTCATTTGTTTTGAAATTTTGCTGCTTAGATTGGTCAGTCATTTGAGGGCTATGCATGTTAGCCTCCACTGATTCAAGTTACCCAGTTACCCTTGCTCCAGTATGGATTCCACAAAATCTTGCGCCGAAGATATTTTTCCGTACAGCAGCAAGCCTCGCGCCAAGCAAAATTTCTTTTGTACTAACATTAAATTTTTCAATAAGGGTGCAAGATGGGCAAAGAGGCGCATGCGCCAACATAATTAATAAATTGACGCGAGCTAGCTTAAGCGAGCAAAAGCAAATTTAGCCAAATGAAAGCTAAAAATCAATGATGGATTATGGAGTCATTCACGCTGAGCTGGAATTATTACTTTACGCCAACTGAAAATCAAACAATCTTTGTAAGTACCCCTACGCCAATGCGCCAAAAACGTTTCAGTTGTACGCCGAAGATCTTCGGCGTTAGTTACACGAAATCCATAGCTACTGGCCCTTGCTTGGATCTCATTCACGGTATTCAGTGATTCTGACCTTCTTTGAAGTTCAAAATGATATCCCCACAACCTCAAGTATGTGAGGTATAAAAAAGTCTCATATACCACATCCATGGTAACACTACATACCTAGAAGAGAGAAGGTGCTGAAGGTGGCAGACAGACATTTATGCCATGAACTGCTCGAATTGCTTGATTGCTTGTGCTCCGCTGGCGCTGCTGCTAGGATTTCCCACGAATCTTTGATGAGAGTAGTAGTTTTGATCGATGGATAAAAATTCTCGAAAAGAGGTGGAATCTTTGGCCGCCCTTGCTTGTCCTTTTGGGACCCTTTGACCAAGACGTAGCTATCCAGGCCACTAAAAGAGAGCCGAATTAAAATAGTTTTTTAGTTTAATGACGTCATAGCCAATCTTTTAAGCCAATCAATGAGCAGATATGGCGCGTTTGCGGAAGAACAAAAATGACAACAAACATGGTAGAAAAATTGGTTTTCTAGGAGCAAAGGAGCGAAAAAAAATCAAAACCAGACTAAAATCAGATCAGACTGAATAGGTGCAAAAGAAGAAAGTAAGGATTTTTTTTATTCTGTCTTCTATGACCTGTCAAACTTTCAAAGACCTTAACATGTCAAATTGTCTAGTGTTATCCCAATTTCTAAAAGAAGCAGCCTGGCAGTTAGTAGAAAGTACCTCGATTTTTTAAGCATGTTCAAAGTTCGCAATACCAGACGGTGTCAATCGAACAACTTCAAACGAAAATTTCAAGCGAACCAATGGAACGTAGTCAAACGAGATCGCATAATTGCGATTCGATTGTCGAACGCAATCGAATCTCAATCAGTCAGGAGTTCTATCCTAATTTTAAGCATATTTTTTTCGATCGCACGGACTTCAGCAGACTTTCTTAATTAGGATTATCCCTTTGTTTTTCAATCCTAATTAAGAATATATATCAAATTTCCAGTTTTTTCCAAAAATACAAATTTCCACAGATTCTTATCAGCCTCCAATGAAAGAATTTACTGTGTAGAGCGAGAGCTGATTTTGAAAGTTTGATACATACAGTAATATGGATGGAGTCTTGAGTAATGACATTTAGAAATATGTTCATTACCCGCGACAAAAACGCGTATAAAACGCGGATGTATTGCCCTATCTACACCGTAGCAGATAAACATTTATAATGTAGCACAGGCTTTAATATTCCTAATTAGAACTAATGTGCCTAATTAGGCAGATTTTTACTTATGGCGTCATTTTGAAGCCCTCCGCCCAAATTTTGTTTTGATTTTTGGCTCAATATATCATCTTTGACCTGCTCTATCTATTGCTCATTGTTAGAATTTGAGGATTTTGTTTGTTGGTGAAGAATCTGAATTTTAAAAATCATATTCTTAATTAGGATTGAAAAACAAAGGGATAATCCTAATTAAGAAAGTCCGTGCGATCGAAAAAAATATGCTTAATTAGGATAGAACTCCTGACTGTCAATCGAACGGCCAATTCTTGGGTAATATTCTATTGTGTTCGATTGCGTTTGAGTAACGTTTGATTGGTTCGATTGATTGTAAATTACCTTCGATTGATCTTCCATTATGTTTGATTAGGATTATGTTCGATAAGTTTGATTGCGATTAAAATTTAAACTTGATCACTCCTTTAGATCTTTTTTAGCGTGGACAGCCGATCGAGCGCGTAAGTACGGTACGAGAGTGAATAAAATCGAATACAATTGAATCAATCAATTGTAATCGAACATAATCGTTACAATCAATCGGCAAATCTTGGGTAATATCCAATTGCGATTCGATTGCGTTCGACAATCGAATCGCAATTATTTGATTGTGTTTGATTTAATTGCATTCAATTGATTCGGCGTTCGATTCATTCGATTGACACCGTCTGGACAATACAATAACAACTTTCTTTTTACTACGGAAACCAAACGAGTGAGAACAAGTCATAAAACTAAAAGTCAGTGCTTCTTGGTTGTGACATAGTTTAAGAAATCGTTAAAAGATAAAATGACGTAGGAGAGTGTGTTTTTTTATAAGGAATTTTATAAGGCGACAATCACAAATATCTTCGTTTCGCGTCGGCCGACCGACTCTCGAAAATTGAGTACAATTGAGTCGGTGAGTCGGTAAATTTGTCGGACTTTTTCTCTCCTTCGTTCAAAAATTTTATTATTGCTGATTTTTTGCGAGTGATTTCTAGCGCATTCGCGGCATTTTGACTTTGTTTATCATTACATGTGCCATTTTTGGTCGGAGGTCACAGTGTTCAAAGGTCATGATTTGAAACCACCCATAACACGCGGTTGTTTTGGCTGCTGGCTGGCTGGTAGTGTTTCCTTCAAGAATACACTCCAAAAATGGATGATGGAGGTAAGAAAACCCGAAAATTGGACTCACTTTTTAGACCCAACAAGGATGCGAAATGAAGATATTGCCGCCTAATGCTTTGTGGCAGATTAAAGAGACAATGAAAAAATGAAAGCTTCTTCGTTTTTCATTTTCGCATTTATGGGGAAGAATGACATTTTCAGAAGATGCTTTAGGCCGCTTCACAAATAAGTTGTGTTCACATCCTCCAAATGACTCACTTTCTATCTTAAAAATCCAACCCTTTTTTAGTCAGAAAGTTTTTAGAATTTTGTAAATTCAGCGTAGCCAGCTTTTGATGATCGAGTGTTTTTAAGATTTTTATTCACAATTTTTATCACAAAAGCGCTATGCAACTGCTTTTTGTGCGGTCGCGATATGCAAAATAATCACATTGCAGCTCATGCACTCTATGATTCTTGTCGCCTGAACAAACCTAGCTATGCTCAGAGCGCATTTTTTCGATGATTTTAGCACCGCCCGACCACAAATATTCAGAGCATATTTTTCCGGTGATTTAAGATGCCGAGCGACCGACTCACATTTTGGGGCTGGAAATGACACGAACACAAACTTATTGGTGACACAGGCCTCATTCGATATGAGGATTCCCATTTCTGTAAAATCGTGATTCCCCATGGTTGCAAAATGGTGGCTATGGGTAATTCCATTGTTCTTTTGCTATTTTCATTTGTTCTATGTGACGTAAAGACGCTTCACAAATCGAAGTACTTCCACTAACTGCTTGACTTAGCATACTTACGACTACAAAAGTTGTCTTTTCGATTTCCCAAACATTCGTCTTAGGGGTTACTCACAAATCAATTTTAGGTTAGAAAAACGTCAATCAACGTTAGGGGGTGGGTCGGTTATTTGTTTGACAGCTCGTACAGCCTTGAATTTTTGCGGATGGCCATTTTTTCTGAGTCAGCGAGGGTGTTGTTGCAAATAAGCGCGACACTCGCTATACTATCGGCTATGAAGTCGAGCCAGGGGAGATCATTCCGCTCTACGTCAAAACTCCGAGAGACAGTGAAAGCTCGCTCTGGAAGATGGGGTTTAATGTGGATGGAGCAGAAGGCTGGATCCAGCAATATGAAAGGATCTGGGAGGAGGTTAAACGGCTATTAAGTAAAAAGTTAGAGGGAGAGCTATTAAACAACGGCAAGTATGTTAATCCAAAGTTGATTACATGGATTGGTGAGATTAGAACGAGATTTAAAGGCAACCTTTTTAGTAAGCCTGAGAGTATTGGATCATGTTTTGCGACTGAAATTTTGAAGTTAGGAAGCGTTTATTGGAAGGGCTTGAACTACCACCTGCAGCTCTTTTTAAAGGAGTTTAAATATCTGAAAAGAGACACTGGCTTCAAGAGTCAACTGAGTGATGACGAGGAAGGTTATGATATGGTGCTTTAAAATTGAAAATGTATTTTTGAGGGGGATAACAAATGATATGCAGACAAGGTCACAATAAACAAATTGACACTGCTGGTTAAGGTTTGTATTCGTTTAATAAATGACTGAACCAGAAATTTCGTTATTCAACTCAGTTGTATTACTTGGATATTTTGGAGGTTGAGCTGGGATGATTGGAGGTTGTGTTGTAGGTCTCATTATGGGAGACCTATATAAGCTCAAGCAGGCAAATTCCAAACTCAAAATGGAAAATTTTAATCTCAAAAAAGATCTGGCGAGCATGGGCACCACTAACTAAAGAGGACTGAGGCCATTTGTGAGAGAGTAACTTTCACAAATCATTGTACTCTGGTGGAGGTCAAAGCTCACGTGGCTTTAACAGTTGGGGTAGCGGAAGAAGTGGCAATTTTGGCTAAAAAATCCTTTTTACCCTCTTCTCTGCCTTGTGCTAGGATTGCATTGGCTGCTCAGTGGTGACTTTGTCAACTGCCTTTCTGGACTTGCTTCTGATCTGCTTTGTCATGGTGCGATAGTGTTCAATCTCTTTTAGTATGAACTGGTACTCTTCGTGGGAAATGTTGGCTTCTTAGATGGCTTTTGACACCAGTTCAGAAATCGAGTCTTGATCATGCTGTGCTTTTTGGAAGGTGGCACTTCAGGGTATAGCTTTTCTGTGTAAACGCTCGTCATTAATTGCAAGTCTAATTAAACACTCTTTAAAGGAAATTTCATCTCCGAAATCATATTTGATTCTATTGTGCAGTTTTCTGTCGTAGTTATTTTTGAAAGATCTTGAAGGTGGGTTGTAAAATTGGTAATTTTAGATGTTTTTAATAGGCAAGACACTAGAACATCACCATAAGCTTTGTATTCGTTGATTTCGTCGCATGTTATGTAAGCAAATTTTGGGGTTTTAGTGATGAATTTTAGGTCTCCAGAAACTGGTGTGCCATTTTGTGACCAGTATATATCCTCCAGCTAGTTCTGAAGTAGTAATTTTTATCTAATCTGAGGAATGTTTTAAATCGTTAGAGGGAAGGTTACGTCTGAAATATAGGGTCAGAGTCTTTGCTTCGAATGCAGCCTTTTGAATTTGCTTCTCTCATTCATGGCAAAATCATTGGTAATGCTTTGACGATATCCTATCCCTTTCAACTTGTTTTGGTTACTCATCATGATTCTCTCTATTTCATTCTCTCTATTTCTTCACCTGTATCTGTCTATTTTCATGTTTAAACCCAATTGTATAGTCAAGTTACTTTTTGTTTTGTTTTGAAACTGGTCAGAAGTGGTCTATAAAAAGCGTCTTCATTAACAAATGTCCATACAGAGACTCAATAAAACAGGAGCAATTTTGTTTATTTAAAAATTGTTTTTTTCGGGGGGTAACTTGGCAAACTTGAATTTCTCTGTATTTTAACACATTAGGGTAAATAGGTCAAGGAAGATTACTACTAAAAGAAATTATTCAGGGGTTTATTATCATTGTATATTTTTGGGTTCAAAGACATTTTTTAATTGCAAACTAGGACCAGTCGCCAACTAGAGTCCTCTGCTATTTGCAGTGAATTTCATTTTTCATTATTTCTGCCAGGCAAGCGCCAAACATGCACTACCCCAGACTACCCAGGTCAAATTCTATTTTGTAGGATAATCAAGATACTTTCACTTTCCAAAAAATAGAACACTATGACTAAATTTTAAACACCACTGATACACTTTTAAAACCTCCAACAATGTAATTTTAACCACTAATTCATTAAAAAATACTCACATCATATTCGGAGAGCATTTAAATTGAAGCCATGCTTTCATATTGAAGTGCATAAAAATATGGTATTTAGAAGCAACAGTGCTATTAACCCTCCCAGGTTATTATTAGTAATATGTTAGTACTGCTTGGAAAACAAAATAATTATCTTAAAATATTATACTTCATACAATGCAGAACAGTGCAGAAATTTATATATAGTTTCTTTTTTGTTGTTTTTAAGTTTGAATGAAGATTGTGAGAAAACAAGTTTTCTTCATGACTTTTGAACACGTGAAGCAAATTTAAAGTATGATGGGTCTAAATTTAAGCTTGCCTTTCCTCTTTCTGATGGTGAAACGTTTAAATTTATAACATTTTTAATTTTCTCACAACCTCACTGGCGGTTGCATATACGTTTCATAATTGTAAATTGATGTTAAATAGATTTTAACAAATTGTTGGTCGATGCTGTAAATACTTGGAAAAATCTCTGTGCTCATGGCTATTTCATTTCAAGGTATTTGTTTTCAGATTTAGCTTCCATTTTGTGACAAAAATCTATTTTTGCTTTACTTTTCTTTGCTTTGCTTTGCTTAGTAATTATGTATTAAATGAAAAGGGGAAAACTCATCTTGAGGGGATTTTGAATAACTGCTGCCAGATTTAAATTATCCCATCTGAAGATATCAGTAAAATTTGGTAATGATTTGATATTTTTGATAAAATGATGCCAATCTTGAAAAAATTCAACTAATCTGATATTATTTGTTTAGCACACTTTAGTACTATAGTAATATACTATAAGTTATAAAGGTGAATGAATGTTTATAAAATTAAAATTCTTATATTGAATTATCAGCCATTTTAATTTGCTCTTGTTATAATGACA
Source organism: Clytia hemisphaerica (assembly GCF_902728285.1). NCBI lineage: Eukaryota > Metazoa > Cnidaria > Hydrozoa > Leptothecata > Clytiidae > Clytia > Clytia hemisphaerica. The sequence goes on from NW_027104620.1 coordinate 72,084, forward strand.
TGTAACATTAATTGTTATTTGAAAGATTTCCAGGTTTTGGTTTGCACATGAACTACACATTTTCTAAAGCATGTCACAAATAGGCTTTAAATAATTAATCCTATTTAAATAAAGAATTTTCTTTTTGAGATATTCATTACTAACTGCTTAGAGCTATAAAGAGAAACTAACTATGTTCTAACTGTTCACTTTATTTGAATTAAAAGTTTTTTTTATTATTAAAGTTTTTGAATATAGATTTTGATTCTCTCAATAGATATTTTAACTGTTTCGTATTCCCTCATGTGGGGTTTTTGGAGGTCAAACAAATGAATTGATAATTTTTTGTTTTTGGGTTCTTAATTTTATATTGTGTTGAACTGTTTAAGATCATTTTTGGAATTTTTTTCTTGAACTTCTGTTAATTTGAATGTTTTGACTGAATAGATGTGTACATTTTTTTCTGTAGATTTGAAATAACTTAAAACTACAACGTTTACAAGAGAGAAAAAAGAAAACATGAATCGTGGGAAACATGAATCTACTTTTTTTCATATGAGAGTTGACTAAATTCTCATTTTAAACTCAGATTTGCATATCGCCTCTCCACGCCAATCTTCAGTGAAATGAGATATCAATTTTTATCAAAATTGCAAGCACCCCAGCAGCTTAGTCAGTATATCATGACCCTATCAAGTGGAGTCGTGACCCCCGAATTGTACCAGTTAGATCTTACTAGAAGTGCATTCTCTATTAAAGCCATCCTATTTATATGTTTTGGTGCGATAGATTGTGATGCTTTGGCAAGATAGTAGCCGGGGGCCACTTTTTACAGCTTTTATATAGACTGGATGGTGCTGATAAGTAACATGGTGTAATTTGACAGACTCCAATTTTTTGCTTTGCTTGAGGTGGTAGCAAATCCATTCCACTAGATCCAGTCCCTTTTTGGGGAAAAACAAACAGAAAACAATGACCAATAGACCAATTTTTTTTCAAATTTTTGAGGTATTTTCATGTTTTTATTATAGTTTCTTAAACTTTGATACAGTTTTAGAATATATTTTATTGTTTTTTTTGTTTTCTTATAATTTTTGAAAACGAAAGTGAGAAAATGTTATGTCTTTAAGGGAACATCATCCAAAAGATCAATGTTTTTCAAACTTTAAGTATTATTTATGTTAGATTCATAGCCCTCATTTTGCTTTTTGTTCATAAAGTCATACTTTTTCCTGCTTCAATTCCAATTTTCCTTTTTGTGCCTCAATGACAATGGTGAAAACTTGTCACTCACGTTTATCAGCCATCTTATTCCTGTGAGATTTGAGCCTTTTTTTCATTTTATCACTAAATTTTAATATTAACAACATTTTCCTTTTTTCTTCAAAAACTTCAAAATTCACAAAATGAAAGTGACAAATGTTTTTGGAATAGGAAATCTCTGAAAGTCACATTAACACATATTACAACACATATTTTCATGTTATCTTTCATGTATTATATATCTTCACTTTCGTTTTTCAATGTTTAAAGAGTATTCTCTTGTCAGCAGGTGAATTTTCTCAAACTTCAAGAAAAAAAATGTTTCTTAATTTATTGTTTAGTTAAACAAAGCAATTCTCATCCAATCTTTTATATTTTAGATGGTTAGATTTTCCTCACTTTTTTACCCCTCGTAGATATAGTCCCCCCTTCTTGAATTTATCATATCTTGAATATGAAGGCTTATCAGATTTTTTGGTGTTGATTGTTTTTTTTTTAACAAAACAATTTTCACGATCTGATAATTATATTTTAAATGATTAAAAGAAAAAAACGTCACACTACCTTTGCAGAAAACCATAGATGCTTTGATGATAAGTCCTTCACTTAAGATTTGCGTATCACTGAGATTCATACATAAATCAGTTCTTCAATCATGGCTAATCGAAATCTTCCATTGGAGTTTTTAGAAATTTGGTTTCCTAATAGACCTTTTTATAAATTACGTCACGAGCATCACTTGCCTCGTATCCAAACAATTACCATGGTGCTTTTATCCCATCAGACATTAAATAATTTTTTTATGAATAGAAAGTAGTTTAAATAAAATCCGCTGGGAGTTAATCACGTAATTTATGAAAAGGTTTGTGTAGTAGCATAAAAATGTAGAAATGTGGCTAATACAGTCTTATAATGGATAATGTATAATATGCACCCTCATTGAGTAAGAACCATACCCTTGTCCCAACAAAAGGTGATCAGGGAAGATAACTTAGTCCAGGATAATTATTAGGTAGAGGTAACAGAGGTCATGTTTGATAAAGATTCATTGATATACGTATGTAGTACTTGGAGATGTTGTGTACAGTTTGTGGAATATGTAACAGGAACTTAGATTTTTTATTGAATTAGAATTCTTAGAATTAATCTAAATTAATTAAATGTTATCTTATATTCAGAGGTGAGTGTGTCTTTCGAATAGACCAATTCATGATATGCACCACTGCAACGACTTCACGAAATTATGCAACTTACCTGTTTTTGTTCCACCCAATACGTCACTTTTTCTATTGTTTAAAGGAATTATACGGTGTTATATACACCCGACTCGTCTGAAACTGATGTCAGCAAAATTTTAATAAAAGAGTCCTTTCAAATTTGTAAATAAAAGGAAGAAAAAAATCTTGCTCCACATTTTTCTTTATTCATTAATTACAAAAGATTCTATTTATTTCAATCTGCTGAATCAACATACATCCATCTTCTATACTAATTGAGTTTATGAAAGATTTCTGTAACGCTAGCCCAGTAACATATTTTTAAAGGTTTCTAAAATTTGAACGCCGCGGCTGGAAAACCTATCCTCCTTCGATACAAAAGTCTCTCGCTAAGTTTGACAATGTGAAGCCAACAAACGGGAAAACCTTCAGTGCTCAATCGCAAAGCGCGAGCCTCTCCTTCACAACTAAGGCTTTTTCTTTCCTAGAAGCAACCCTCTCATCACCTCAGACACCTTTGGGCGTCTGCAACGACCGGTACCCTCGATAATTTTGACAGGGTCACTATGGCATTTCATTGAACACAAACTTCCATTATCTTAAAAAGACATATCATCGAGGCTTACAGACACAAAATTTTGACTAATGTAGAAAATTTAGAAGTATAATTTTTATTATTGTATTCGGCGTTTTAAGCCAAAGCGATGTCAGGAATTAACCCACATTATAGTATTTTAAAGGCTTTTGATGTGCAAGTAAAACCGTTAACCGGCGTTTGCGACGACGGGAACCGTCTAGTTATAACTATGTAAAAGGTCAATGGCTTTAAGTGACGTATTGGGTTGAACATTTTAAAAATTCTCAGAAGACTCTCCAGTGGTGCATATCATGAATACACGTTTTTTATAAGAACATCCAAAACTTTTGAATCCTTCGGATGTTCTTAACTTTTTCAGTGTTAATAAGACTTAATATGTTCTTATAATTGTAGTTTGTTTATTTTGTTTGTTTATGAAAATGTAGATACCGAAGAAATTTTTTTTCCAAATATACCTGTTTTTAATGTGGACACAATACCCTAAAGCTCGAGCAATCTTTGTGCAAGATGTGGAGAGTCAGGTTTGAAAAAAGCTCAAAATCAGTCGGAGACCCGTCGTGCACTTCGGTGTGCGCGGCGCTGGGACTCGGGACGTTTACTTTGAAAATTTTATTGTGTTCAAAGCAGGCTCTGCCAGTCCGGATTCCGTCGTAGTTTATTTCCATCTCAAAATTCTGTGCAAAATAGAAATCTTGGGATGATAAATAAAAATTCACATTGATATTTACAATGACATCCTTAACTTTTTTGTTGATTCCATCATGATCATTCTCATACATTTTTGTTGTAAAAAAATGCTTGTATAACCGAAACTCTATCTAACTGTGTACAGAATCAATCTACATCGATGATCTATTCGTGACGTAGGGGTTTGAACCAGACGTTTTACGTAGCTAAACTGTAAATTGCACAATATCATCATATTTGTATTACAAATTACTTCTCAATCAGAAATACGCCATTTTAAGCCATTAACGTGTAATTGTTTTCTTTTTTAATGAAAGGGTTATACTCTACGCCATTTTTTTGTTTATTCATTAGAATTGTTTTTCACATGAAGGTTCTTGTTACTATAATCTTGTGTTGGGGATCGTGTTTGTATTGTATTTTGAAACAGAGGAAGACATTGGTTTGAGATTTTTATGAGATCCTTCCTTTTTAAGGTCGTTATTTATATGTGGAGGAGGGTTGAATTTTGACCATTTTCATATATTTGAATCTATATACTCTCCTTCTTGTGTGTAAAAATTGGAGCCCCTTTGGTACCTGCAACTATAGTCTTGTGTATTTGCTACTAGTATGTCCTTGCTAAAAGGTTTTTATTACATCTTCAGATTTGTTCCCATGGTGTTTTTTCTTTTATTTTTCCCTTTTTTTTTCAAGTTTCATTTACAGTTTTCACTCTTTTTGTTTCATTATTTTTCAGTGAACTTTTGAGTTTATTTTAAAAAGTCGTGTGATTGAAAAAACTGTGTTTTGATTTATGATTTGAATTCAAATGTTTGCTATCTCATTCTCAAGACTTCGGGTCTGTGTGCTGTGATACATTTTATTGTATTCTGAACCATGAATTATAATGGTAACTCGACAACAGTAGTCGGAAGGAAATACATCTCTTCTTTTAGTTGAAATGTTTTCTCTTCATACACCCCTATCTCACAGCCCCGGTGGAATTTTTTTCCCACAGTGGGGATAGAAGTTCTATTGTTCCCGAGCTTAAAATATTCAGTGGGGATAGATTTGGACAGCGAATTTTTGCATTGGATTTCGAAAAGGGGATTTTCAATAGGGTAATCAAAATCAATTTCCCAGTGGGGCTGAAATTTTAGGATACTTTGTCCACCGGGACGAAGTTTTTGACAAGTTTTCCAGTGGGGCTGGGGTCCTAGCGGGTCTTTGACACAGGGGTGTCTTTATTGACGAACAAAGTATTTGCTATCTAGATGTACTTGGAACATGTTTCATTACGGATACATGGTATTGCAAGGTATTGGACTCTTCTTCCAGGAACAAAATTACATGTTGGGCTAGATATAACATTTTTGGCCCCTAGACACAAAGAATTCAACTTTGCGAACAATGGGTCACTTTCCGGGGCATGTAATACAACTCATCAAAACAAAAAGTTGGTGTCTTAATCAGTCGGGGAAAAATTTCACGGGAAAAATTTTCATCAGTTTCCTCCGATATTGTTTTCTTTCTCGATACGATACTTTATCAGAAAATAGTGGTAAATTTAGCAAATATTTAAAGTCAAGTTTTCCCTTCATCTGTAGTTAAGATTTTTAATCACCAAAGAATATGGCCCGGAGAGAAGCTAGTATGTCTCGTTTAGTTTTTAAAATTACTAATAGTAAAACCATGTGGTTTATTTTTCGACCATAAGGCCTTTTTTCGGAGGCCGATTAGAGATAAAAATCTCATCTAATTCGGCTCCTTACTTCCTTATAAGCCCTCCAAAAGAATATCAGATGCTTAGATATAATATATATTGAAAGTTCTCTTTCATGAAAACTCAGAAGAAAATTGAAGTGTTAGAAACATTTAAGATGTCCTTCTCTCTCTATCTAACTCTAGCCTTCGGGCGTAGATGTTTTTTGCGCTTTTTACAGTCAAAATAATTATTCTATTTTGCCTTATTTTTCCGTCCCAAATTTCCTTGTCTTTTTTTCATACATTTTACTTTTATATACTTTATTTATTCCTTATGGTTAGCTTGTCATTTTGAAATAACTCCAGCCTCCTTTCTTTGACGAAATAACGAACCTACGTTTTGCAATTTCCCCTTTTTTTCAACTAGTTGTAGACTATTTAGTAGTTGGTTGTCTAGTAAAGATTTATACATTTTTCTATTTTTCATTTCTTTCAAGGGAATAAAAATCAAAATAAAAAGAAACGAATTTCCACCAACACGGACCGAAAAGAACACACTGACGACATTCAAAAAACTTGAATCTATTTTAACGGGAAAAAAAGTTTCAATTTTTGAACAACGAACATGGAATTGCGACTATAACTATGAAGACAATAAAAACTACTTAGCTTGTAAAAGCTCACACAAAGAATTATTATAGTTCCCCAACCTCCTTGAATAGCAAACCACGCACAGACCGAAGGAACACCGGAACACACCATGTTGACGAAAGAGTACCGTATACCATTACCGCTGTCTTTGGAGGAATACCGGATCGCACAACTTTATATGATACAGGTAAGCTCTTAAGTTTAGTAGATTGAATTATAAGTCTTTAAGGGGGCTTAATCGTCATTTAAGGCTTAAGTTTCAAACTAACTTTTGGAGTTGTAAGGCTAAAGGTGTTCTTAAGTGTTCCTAAGAAATTGGGTGTTTTAGAACCTTGATGCTTTTAACTTGTTCTTAATATTTTGGTCATCGATGCCTTTATATGCTCTTATATAGTTTGTTCTTAAAAAATGTTATCTTTCAAGTAGGTTATTCTTTATAGCTTAACGTTTTTTTTATTCTTTTCTAGAAAAAAAGTCGTCTTGAGAGTACAGGGTCAGGAAGTTCTGTTGAAATTATCGAGAACCGGCCGTACAAGAACGGCCCTGGTGGGAATGGACAATACACAAAGAAAATCTACCATATTGGATCTCACTTACCCGGCTGGTTGAAGGCGTTGTTACCAAAAACCGCCCTCCGCGTCGAAGAAGAGGCCTGGAATGCATACCCGTACACCAAGACACGACACACGTGCCCTTTTATTGAAAAGTTTTTCATCGATATTGAAACACACTATCTAGCTGATTATGGTCAAACGGTAAATAGTCTCATAACTGGTTTAGTCTCACTGACCTTTATATATCCCTGGACCAAGTTTCTCAAACCGGCCAAGCAAAATTTTTGATCGGAGTTTTTTTTTTGAAAAGTAGTACCCTAAGTAGGCGGAACTACTCAATAGCGGTGTAAATGCATCGAGAGCGCCAGATCTACTTTTCCTCGAAACTTTTGATGATATAGCGCCGTTAGACGTTAATATTTAACACTGCAATGGCTTCTTTACGGATACAAATTCAAAAAAAACTTCGATCAAAGATGGCGGATATAGCTTGGTCCATATATATAAAGGTCAGTGGTATGATCTCCTAGCCGACACATAACGTCAAAACAACGTTCATCTAAAATATAAAACTCTAGATGAACGTTATAATAGATTTAAAACTATCAAATTTTATTTCCATTTTATTTCCATACACTGCGACCTTATTTGTTAGTAAACTTTTACTCTCTACCATCAGTCAACTCGTTAGCCGAATCTCTATATGGAGATCTACATCACTTGAGCAGTTTTCTTGTCCCTTGAGAGGCGTATATTAGCGAGTTCATTTATTTGTACTTTTGAGGACGGTAGAGTGACTGAAGCGATTTGGAACAACCCGAAGTTCTGACCAACAAAATCGAGGACGGTAACAGTGCTGATTTACCGTCGTCCTCAGCTGGTCAGGATTTAACCAAATAAGAACCCTACCGTCTCCGTTGCAGAAAAAACACAGATACATAAACTTGGTATTACATGTCTCTTACCTGCTTGAGTTGTGGAGATCTGGATCTGGTTTAAAGCTCTTCCAGCCATACATATTTAAACGCTTTCCTTTAGCATTGACACTATCAACATCATCAACTTTACTCTCAAAAATGTATTTTTTTAATCCTACTTTTCATTCCATAACCGCTCCTTATTTCTTATTTAGGAAAATATATTCGAATTGTCTTCATCGGAGCGAAAGAACATTGAAATTGGTATAATTTGATTATATTTCCGTGTGTTTTTTTTTCTTCATTTTTTCCTCCATATGGGTGTGGTTAAATGTTCATGAATTTTCTCCGCTGTTTTATTTTATGTAGGAAATTCAAGCAGTGAATGCACTTGCTCTGTCTTCGCCCATTCCCATCTTAATTGGGCTAAAGCCTTTTTTTTTCTTTTTGTTATTATACCTTTTTGACCGCTTTATTTTTTGATTCCCCCTCTCTAAACTCGATCCAATCCTTTTTTTAACATCTTTTTCTATTGTCTATAGGAACGAAAAAAGACTGGGACGGTTTTAGAGTGCTAAAATGGACAAAAAAAGCCCGCGCGGCAATTTGCGGCTACGGTCGAAAAGGTGTATTCCATCAGTAAAATTAACTATAGATTTTCGAAAGATTTCACATTTGATTTTTCTTTTATAAGTTACATCCTCTTCTTCATAGATCTGATCGACCCAATCAAAGACACTTTCCCGCAGAAAGATTACAAAAAAGAAGAAGACCCTGTTCTATTTGTTTCCGCAAAAACGGGAAGAGGACCTCTTCGAGATGATTGGCTTCAAGGCTACATAGACGGGACTAACAAATCGCCAGTTATGTGTGCTTATAAGCTGATCAAAGTGGAGTTCAAATACTGGGGGATGCAGGTACTTATTCTTATGGCCATATGGCCTACCTTATGACCCACCTTAAAACTCTAAAAAAGTGGTCCGAAGGTCTAAGTCGTCTAAATTGTTTTTTTTTTGGGTGGGCCATATGGCCGGGCCACAGAGGTAGGACTGGTTTTCGACTGAAACCTGCGATACCAAATAAAGTTCCAACATTAATAATATTTTAATAATATTATTCTCATAATAACTTTTTGCTATCTGTAACTTTTTTGCCAGGGTCCATTTTTCGAACGACAAGTATCCTTTGTCTGCCAAGAGGCCAATACCCCTCCGGGAGTAAATTTTGTATTTTCGTCGGTCTCTTAGCCTATGCTAGTACAATAGGGTCTTCATAACTCGAAAATCTATAACTCGGATGTCTTCTTAAACTCAAACAAGTTTTTTAGTCCCATTGGTTAACAATGCCTTATAAACCAATCTCCATGGCTCGAAAAAATTTATCTTCTCCGTGCCTGTTCGATTTATAAAAATTCCATTGTTTTCAAATCAAATACATGAAAACAACGAGGCTCAAAAGCGCCGAAAAATAAGAAAAGTTTAAGAGCAAAGCTGGGCCTGGAGTTGTTGAATTTCAAGAAATTAGAAAAATGCTTCTTATTTTGGTCTGAAAGTAGTCAAAATATGGGAAAAAAGTGAGCCTCAAAATACTAAAAAAAAAATCAGCCGAGCCTAATCAAAAATTTGTTGGTGCTTATAAAAGATAGTGAAGTACATACTGAATTTTAAAGAGAAAAAAAACAGAATAATTTTTGTTTCGTTTTCGATGGAAATGAAACCGGAATAATATGACATTCTGATTGATTGATTGCATTACAACCCTAATTTCTAGTCGAATTTAATTAATACGCATGATTCTCGAATTTTCACCTTTATTTTTTTCTGATTTTTTCAGAAAGATGCGTATTTGCAATGCTCAAAACATGGCTGAGTTCGATTTTTGAGAAATTTTTTTTTCCGGTTGAAAGTGCCGGAAATCGCCGTTTTTGCAGATTTTCATTAGATTTTTTTCCTTGTATTTCTATGTTTTTCACACAAAAAACATTATTGATAACAATGCTCACCATCAAGCATGATTCAATTGTCAATAAAACTGATTTTTGCGACCAGAACTTTCTATTTATTTTTTCCCTACAACCCTTCACTCCCCCCCCCCCCCATCAACAATCAATGATGAATTTATTGCGTTATGCATTTTCGCTAAACGCTATACCTTATCGGGGAAAACTTCGTCGGGGAAAAGTGACGAAATTTCGGCCAAGTGACAAATATTTTTCGCCAACAAAAATTTTCCCCGGCCTTAATGCGTTTACCAAAACCAGCAAGTGACGAATATTTTTCCCCGACGAAAATTTTCCCCGACGAAGTTTTCCCCGATAAGGTATTTTCTGACTGATTTTTTTCTCCTCTCATTGCTATCTAACTTTTATCATCAAGTAGGTCCATTCAGCATCTAGCTTGTTTTCTTTGAAATTGGGGCTTAGAGCAGAGTAGCTTTAAGCCCTCCCAAACCCCGTTCTCCAATTATTCTCGCCATGTTCCCAAAAATACCGGCCAACTTAATTTCCTTATTTGCAGCTCATTCTTAATACTTATTATGATTGGGTAATGGTTGTGTCATAAAATTCTTCTCTGATACATAAATTTCGTACCCTCTTGTCTAAGCTACAGGGTCTATGTGTATACTACATGCTTTACTACACGTCTTATTTAAATATAGACTTTATTCATTTTCAACGTTTTGTTGAATTTCTTACCAGTTGGTGTATGATTGGAATTTTTTAAACAGTTCACTATTATTTGGAATCTTAATTTTGAGATTTTATTAAAACATGTATCCCTTTTTTTACTACATGTTCATGTTTTTTATAAAAGCGTCAAAATTATTTGAAACTTTTAAGCCGGAAAGTGTTTTTAATAGCGCACCGCGCTGGTCTAAAATAGATTTTATTTTTGACATAATCATTACTCTCGATGTGTTTGTACGAGTTCAAATCCCATCAACCTTTGCGTTGAATTCTTTTGCACGTTAATTGCATCATTTGACAAAAGATATATAACAACTTGCACGTATTTTTAATTCAGCCGCATTGAATTGTGGGATTGTAATTCGTACAAATGTCAAAAAAGTGAAAAGTAATCATTATGACGTATATAAAGTTGCGGAGTGCTATTTTCAGCATTTTATGGGTACTTTTTGTGATATTTCCTTATCAATTGCATGTTCTGTTTAAATTACAGCAGCCCCAAATTTTACGTTCAACAACACGATTTTCATAACAATTGGTAAAGTTTTCGGGAAATGTCGGAAATCAGTTTGAAAAAATTTGGGTAAAAAGGAAAATAAAAAGAAATCCCATTCACACATTCATGAAACCGCTAAGAAGAGATTTTATCGAATTAACGCTTGTTTCAAATATTCTCAAATGAAAAATCAGTGCCCAGTTTTTAGAAGGGTTAGTTTTCATTATCAGAATTCATCTTGAATCTGTCTACGAATGAATTTATAATAATGTGACTTCTGTTTATTAAATAGTTATCACGATTCTTTGTGAATTCTAGTGTGAAAACTCGAAAGAATTGTGAATTTTCTTTGAATATTTCATGTGACGATAGTCTTATATACTGTTTCTTTATATTCTTCCCATCAAACAACTTCAAAAAAGAGACTTTTTGACTAGAGCAGAATTTCAATTTTTTTATCTATTGCATTGCCTCCAAAGTGTTAATAGCAATCATTTTTCGCGATATTGCGTTCCGTGTATTCCCGCCGCTAATTCGTCACTTTCGTTTTTTTGAACCGTTTGAAGTTGGTTACTATTTAAAGAAAACTGATTTTTTTTCATGGCATTCCTTTACGATGGATTTTTTTAATTAACAATTTTTCGATTCAAAGGTCATATATGTGACTTTTTCTGGCAACGTGAAATGCAATTTCCTGCGAATTTCTTTTGCTAGATAACCCTAGTGAAGCAAAAATTATATGTCATATTGAATCAAGTGACGTCACGATTTTGCTTGTTTAAGCCATGAAACTCTATAAAGATGACTTTTTCTCTCGCTTAGTTGATGTGCCTCTATGATGGATCTTTCTTCTCTTTCAGAGTAAAATCGAGAATTTCATTCAAAGCGGATTACGTAATCCAATGCTGGTCGGCCATCGTCAAGCGTGGTCATGGCAAGATGAATGGCATGGTCTCACCATTGAAGATATACGTGAACTAGAAAAAGAAGCTCAAGAAGAACTCTCCAAAAGAATGGACGCCATTGACAACAACAGTTGCCAGGAAAATCACCAAGCCACGAATACTGATAATAATAATCACTCCGAAAGTAATGGAAATACTACTTCAGAATCTATAGACTCTCAAACGAGCAAGGACCCTTCGTGTGGCGCTTCAACGCCATCTCCAATATCGACCACTGAGTCAGTACCCTTTAGCAATAATCATCGACATAGTAGTATACATACCATTACAAATCAAGAACGTTTATTAGAAATTCACATGAAACATATAGAACAATTAGAATCGGATGAAGCGGACGATAGCGAGGGTGATAGTCTCTCTCTTTATTATGATGCTCTTGGTAAGTTGGTAGCTTAGGTTCTTATCTATCTCTTATTTCCTTTTTACAAACATAAGCCAAAGATCAGCCAAAAGTAGTTTGGTTGAACACTTTTTTGCGAATTGAGAGTCTTACAAAAACAAAAACAATTAAAAAAGAGTTTATGAATTCTCAAGTCAACTATATGATGACAGAAAATCAATTTTTCAACGTCTTTCTCGAAGGGAAATCTGCATAGATTTGTGCATCTTTCCGTTTTAAATTAAAAATAGAAAATAACAGATGCACAAATCCTATGGAATAGGCTAATAGCTCTCAAAAGTGTATACACCTTTTCAACCGTATCCGCCAAGTGCCGCGCGGGCATTTTTATCCGTTTTACCACCCTAAAACCGTCCCAGTCTTTTTTTCGTTCCTTAAGACAATATAAAGAAGTGTGAAAAAAATATTGGATCGAGTTTAGAGTGGTAAATTAAGTTTTAAACTGGGACGCGCCTGACCGCGCGACTACGGTCGAAAAGGTGTATCCGGGTTGCCGCCCAACTGCTGTTGCAAACTTACTTACTACTATTTCTTGTATCGTTGTTTTTCGGACAATAGATTACTTCGACGACCCATCGGACACCCCTATACACCACGCAAGCACGTCGACACTAACGAAGAATAATATTCACCAACAAGTCAATGGAGAACCTCCTATAGGAGTTACTCGACCCAAGGTAAATTGAAGCAGTCGGAATAGCTTAGCCATGTACACGTGCTGTTTTTTTTTTTTCGTAAAAGAACAAACTATGTAAAAACATAAGGCTTCGATGATCTATTTATGAAACATTTTAAGAATATTTTAAGGCTTTGCAAACCCAATTTCTTTTCGCCTTTGCTCACGTAAATAAACGACGGTATTTTGGTGTTTTTACCGTCGTCGACCAAAGTGGACGGTGATTTTGGAGACATGTCAACTTTGCTTTATACAGTCTCCTTCGATTTATCTCGAAGACATCAAATGGCTAATTATAGGATATTGTGATGTCAACCCGCCAATGTAAGATATTGTTCTGTCATTTCAGATACCATCTGAACCTATCGTGGTTTCTCCTACAATCAATATTTCACACGAAAACCAATTCATCTACAAGGCACGTGTTCAAACTCTTGTTTTTGTCATCCAAGGAGGCTCAGTGTCCGATTACGTCATTGATACTGAATCGCGCATGCGTGATTTTCAAACATTCGAAAGGTTGTTCACGAAGACATGCAACACGTGTTACCCCGGTGCACGTGAGAGAGTTTTCTTTGAAGTGATCGAATGTATGTCACTCACCAAAGGAATCATGAAACAGCTGTTGGAATTGAATGTCGAATCAAGAAAAGGTTAGCATTATTTATTGTTATGTATTATTCATGACGTAATGTTTTCTACAAAATAACCCCGGTATTAACCAGTAGTAGAAAATTTGAACTAGACAAAAATTGTTTAGAAATTGCCATACTGGCGAAAACCGGGGTCTTTCCGTAGAAAACATTACGTCATAAATATTATGAATTTCAAGAGAAATTTCCCATTTGGTAGACAATGTTGTTTTACTCAACGTTCATGTAACGTTGGTTGGATAAACATAATTTTCAGGTTGTGTGCTAAATCTCCGAGTAGATTATGGTACTCCGCGCTTGGCAAGTATGCACTCTAGAGACCGTGGCCCGTAAAAGAATATTCCCAGGTCAACGGACTGCTTTGATCTTTTTCATCTAAGTTTGGGGTGGATATTAAATGGGCTTTAGAGTGCGGTGATTGGCTAAAGCAAAACAACCGTAACATTTTGTTTAAGTTACAATTGTTCTGAGCATTTTGTTAAAGTTTCAATTGATCTATTATGAAATTGTTCTAACTGTTCCCTGTTTTATTAGAGGTTTTACAGTTTCCTAGCCGCCCGCCCTTATGGAGCAAACATTTGACTTAAGTAAACAATCACCTCTAAAAATTCATACGTTAGTTTCAATCAATAATGGTTGATTTTCATCAAGTTCAGTCAAGTTACGTAGCTCTGGCAAAACATGAAAAAAGTCTATATCTTTTATTTAGCGACAGTAGTGCGGTGTTTGAGCATCTAACTACGGTGCGCAAGGTCGTTGGTTCAAACCCTGTTCGGGTCATACCAAAGACTTCGTACTTAGTACAAAAATGGTAATTGGCGCCTCTCAGCTCGATGTTTAGCAATCTAGAGAAGGATCGAGGGTAAGTGGAGCAATCCAGGGACAAAGAGTGGCACCCTCCCCTACCTTCAGGTAGATAGCTATCGAAAGAGAAGCCTTCGGGTCGCTTCTGAATCCGGTCACAGTGTTACTTTACTTGCTTACCTATATCTTTCAGGGCCGTTGAAGACGGATGACTTTGAGAATCTATCGAACACATTTCCCTTCAGTGCAATTCCTCTCTTGATGTTCCATCATCCGGACTTCCAATTGGTTTGCAACAGTCTGGTGGATATGATCAACCAAAAATACGAACAACTACAAGGAATACTGAACGAAGATCGACATGAGGTACGCGTCCAACATTTTTCGAAAGTTTTCGGATGTTCTTAACTTTATAAGTTTCGAAGCTTAGAAATGTTCTTAAAGTATTCTTATTTTCACCATCTTGTGAGTATTCGGATGTTCTTAGCCTTTTAAATTTGAAGCTTAGCAATGTAAAAGTGTTCTTATTTTCGCCATCTTGTGAGTATTTCTGTGCAATTTTCTTAAGAAATCGGGTGTTTTAGGGTCTATAAAGCCTTCTTAACATGTTCTTGATATTTTGGCCATCGAAACCTAATTTTCTTATCTAGTTTGTTCTTTTATAAAAACACGTTTACTACACTTTGCTATAGTTAAAACTAGAAAAGCCATCATCTTAAGATTGCAATTCTGATCTCAATATAGAGCACTATAGCTTTATAGAAATTAGTACTAGTAATCGTATGGTTTGGAGTGCAATTAACGATTAATCACGAGTAACAAAGGAGAAAATAGTAATTTGCACAAGTCCGAAGGACGAGTGCAAATTACGGTATTTTCTCCTTTGTTACGAGTGATTAATCGTTAATTGCACGACAAAACATACGATTCCGAGGTAATCGTCAGTAAATAATCATTTTGGGAGAGAAAAGAATAAGGGGACAAAAGTGTCCCCCCGCCGAAGAGTGCAAAAAGTGGTAATAGTGCAAAAAGTGGTAATAGTGCAATTAACGATTAATCGCACTCCTCTAAACCAATCAGATTCGAGTAATTTTGCACGGCTGACGATTATACACATAATAGCAACCTTTAGGATCCGTAACACCTTTCGTGGGACGCAACAGCATGTGATTGGTTCGAAAGTAGATAAGAGTTTGAGACTTTTTTGAGAGGGTCAACGTCAGATTTTTGGCCATAAAAACTTTTGCTATGCCTAATTTGCGGACCCACTCTCAAAATATCAATTTACTTTCGAACCAATCACATGCGGTTGAGTCCCATGAAAGATGCTACGGATTCTGAGGGTTTAACCCTACTATAATATTTCATAAGTGGCAAGAAAGAGTGGCGCCCTCCCCTACCTTCGGGTAGATAGCTATCGAAAGAGAAGCCTTCGGGTCGCCTCCAACTGTGGTCACAGACTTATAATATTTCATATTCTTTCATCATTCTGCGTCTAGGTGTATTTCTTGTGTGATAGCGTTGGTGGCTTATTCGTTTTCCAAGCTCTCTGCCAATACTCTAACCGTGATGATATTTCGAGCAGCTCATCAACATTTGACGAAGAGGATGACAAAATCTCAATCGATAGTGGTATTCTTCGGTCAACGCTGAATTTTCGATTCACTACTAATGGTGTGTTTACACTAGGCTCACCTATCGGTATGGTGGCTCTCAAGCAGAAAATTTCAAGTCTTGATAAAGGTAGATTTACATGAGCATTTTAAAGTCGTGTCCTAAATTCCATTTTTTTTAATATTTGGTAGAGTTTACCTCAAACATTCAACCAATAACAGTTTCCCGGGTCTTGGGCCGCTAAATCAGGGCTTGGGCCGCTCACGGAAAAAATTTTGCCACGGGGGGGGGCAAGTACAGAATTATAAAACCTTGTAGTAACACTATATCATTACCATTTAAACCCTACAAAATCCTTATAAAAAGAACATTGTATTTAGATTTCAGCCAACCACGGTGCGGCCAACTCTACAATTTATTCCATTCATTCGACCCAATCTCCTCAAGAATCGAACCAATCATTGACGAGAATTTCGCAAATGTTCGACCCGCACCTGTCCCCCGTTGCAACGCATTTCCGTTTAACGATGACATCCAATATAATGCTTCATCACTCTTCCTTGATCCTAACCTGAACCTAAATGATGAGCCTGATGTTTCCGATTCGAACAGCTTGCGGTCGCACGCTCTTCTTGATCGGAAAGTTTCGTCGACAAGCGTTTCAAGCAATGCAAGGAAATCAGCGTACAATGATAAGGCATTCTGTAAGTTACAATTCCTACTTTGTGATTAATAGTGGGACGGATTAGCACAACTAAAATTCAAATTCATGATTTTCATAATAATGTTTTCTACGGCAACACCCTGGTTTTTGCCAGTAGTGGCAAACTTAAGCAAGAGAAAATATAGCTTAAAGCTTACTACTACGGGATGCTTCCGTAGAAAACATTAGTGTTAAAGATTACTCTCTCTCTCGGTTTATATGAAAATTAGATTGCTAGAATACACCAACGGATGTGTGCTTCTTATACTACCTGCGGTTTTGATAAGACGTTTGCGATTCAGGCTAGATAAAGCCGAATTATATAACAAAAGCCAACGTTCCCTGCAGTGCGATTTGTGGTTCTGTGTGGTTCTCTAGGTTTGCGTAGTGACGGGCATGTCCGAGCCAAAAATCGAAAATTGACCCTTTGAAACACTGAATTTCGACGTTTTTTCAGTGTTTCAAAGGGTCAATTTTCGTTTTTGCGACCCTTTCAGAGACTATTTTTCCAATGAGGGAGTCGATTTTTTATATTTCGTAATTTTGGGACCCTTGCAGTGAGTTAATTGCTAATTTATCGTTTTTTGTACCCCTTCGAGAGACTTTCAAGGGTTTAAAAAGGGACCCTTTCAGTGAGTTAATTGCTAATTTATCGGTTTTTGTACCCCTTCGAGAGACTTTCAAGGGTTTAAAAAAGGGACCCTTGTGGCTGGCACATACACAACACTCATTTTGCCCCCCGGAATTTAGCGTTGTTCATAGCTTTATTTTCTTTATTACAGATTCCAGTTGGTGGGGTACTAAACGTATTGATTACATGACTCACTCGCCTGAAGGTTTACAACAATTCCCTGTTTCGACACTTATTCAACTATGTTATAATAGTTATTGGGAATCTAAAGATATTGTTACGTTTATTGTGTGGCAGGTAGGTTACATACTTTATCATTCATAGTTTCTCCTCCCCCTAAATATAGGGGGATTCTTCAAATTCTCAGACAACCCCTCGAAAAAGCCTCAATTATTAATAGGGGGTTTGGCCTTTAGTGGGGGGTTTGGTTATATAGGGGGGGTTCAAACTTTTTAACCAAATGAATTTATTATTTAAAATTTTATCCCAGGGGTGAGACCTCGGTTTATATTAAGGGAGGGTCTGAGAAATTTATATATAAGGGGTTTGGCCTTTAGGGGGGGGGGGGGTTGATTATATAGGGGGTTTTGAACCACCCAGGAAACTATGTCTTTATGCTTTCATTAGCCTATCCAATTTTTTTGTTTTTATGATATAGAAAGAGGCGTGCCGTGATAAAAGAAGAATTGAAAAATGAATTTCTCAGCATTTCTTTTGTTTAAAACTCCTTCTTCTAGAAAGAAAGAAGGACGAGTCCGCCCGATGCGGACCTATCCCATAACCCCTATCCCGGGATATCTATAAATTTCTTCTAAGGAGGTTCAGTAAAATTTTAACTCTACAGACCAAACGTCTTTATTATTTTTATTTGAAAGACTTCCAACTTGATTTTTCCTCTTTTTGTTTTAAATACAGATTTTACAAGAGATCTACTCTCACATCCAGTCGCCATCCAATTGTTTAGAAGTTGATCGTTCGATTGCATTAGATTACCTTCAATTACCACCCTGTGAAAAATGGACTCATAAACGAACTGCACTCAAAGTCAAGGTAAAATCTTCTCTCATATAGACTCGTTTTTTTCGTACTCACAAATCGGGGAAATATCTCGTGGCAATTTGAGTTTTTAGATGGACCATATCATGGTTAAGTAGTCATTCTAGTTTTTATAGAGGCTCAAGTTAGGGTGGCTCTGACCGTACAATCAATCTTCAAATTTCTTCGCAGCTTCAAGAAGTCTTGTTAACTCAAACTGGAATTTTGAAAAAAGTATTTTATGTTAAGGTCTCTTCTTTCGAGGGGACAGATGATTAGTTAAAGTCCGCTATAGAGGGGATACATTTGTTGGAACTCGAACTTGGCTGAAAACTTCTTTTTTCTTAGAATTTAAATCCAAACCACCGTGCCAATGATGTTTGTTCAATGTCAGGAGCGCAACATTACATCACTGGTAAATTTGCATATGGTCCTGTCGATATGGCTGCTCTCAAAGAAGAAAAGGTGAATAGACTTCTCTCTTCACCCTCCCCCTCCCCCAGCGGTTTGCGTGAATGGGCTTTTTCACTTGTGTGAATACGTGAAAATTTTAAAAAAGTTGCTTGGATGCGTGGATTGGAAAATTTTGCGTGAACAGATTTTGCGTTAATTGAAGGTTCGCTAGGGGACCTCCTCCTCCACAGGAGAGAAGGTTTTTAGAATTGGTGTGGAAATACGTAAGCATAATTACACAAATTTTTCTTACACCTAATGATAATATAGTGTAATATTCACTTTTTGATCACGTGACTAGAAAATGAACCAATCCCAAAAATTGTAACGTGATCAAAAAGTATGCAAATCGAAACTTGCCTTTTATTCACAACAAAGGAAAATTTGACCATAAAGCTAAAACAATACATTACTAGACCAGGGTTTTTATAATGACTATGCTTCCATATGCTTTCATAAGAAACAGTTATTGTACTTTTTAAATTCATTCTTATAATTCAAAAACTTTCACAGGTTGATATTTATTACTCACGACGGCCACAACTGAACGAATGGAAACACTTCGGAACAGATACAACTGATTCGAATGGTCGTCTTGTGTATACGCTCCCATCACGTGATATCGAATGCGGTGTGTACAATGTAAAGATGGTCGTCAGGTTTGTCTGAGAATTTCATCAGATGAGATGGAGTTTTTATAAGATACTTTGATAATTGGTCATTTGAAGTAATAAAAATGACACGTTCTTTAGAAAAAGTAACAAAATTGTTTTATTACTGGTTAACGACCAACCAAATCAAATAAGAGCTTGTAAAAACTCCATCTCGTCCCAATTTTATACAAGATTCTCGCCATTTTTGAAATTGTGCCTAAATAAATACATTTTCATTAGCAACTTTTTAACCTTATGAAAATTTAGCGTGGATTTGTTTTCACATGGACTTTTTTACGCGAGTCAGCAATTTCACATGATTTCGCGAGTTTTGATTTAAATTTAAATATAGCAAAAAAAACAATCCATCATATTATAATTTCCATCTAAAGGCTTGGGGACACGAGAAGTTTTTTTCACGGCAACACAAGAAAAAAAGAGCGTGTCCCATGGTTTCTTTTTTTGTTTCATGGGACAAAAAAAGAGGGAAATATCCAAAAAGACATGCTGATTTGTCCCAGGGAAAAAAAGTGAGTTCTACCTTTTATTGGTAGAAAGAAAAATGGGGTGGAGACACGAGAAAGCGTTTCAGGTTGTTGGGATGGAGCATGTTGCATCGCACAAACGTGAAAAAAACTTCTCATGCCCCAATCCTTAAAAGGTGAGCGTTAGCTCGCAATAATCCGATTACAGTATTGAAACGATATTATTTACATCTTTCCTTTTCAACAGAGGAGACCACTCATCTGTAGGATGTAACATGGCAGTTTTACCTCCACAAACAGAAGCTGTTGTGTTCAGTATTGATGGGTCTTTCCTTGCTTCATATTCCATCCGTGGTGTAGATCCCAAAATACGTGGAGGTGCTGTTGACGTTGTCAGGTTAGTCAAAAAATTTGGATGTTATAAGAACACCCCCGTGTCACAGACCCGCTGGGACCCCCGCCTTACTGGTAAATTTGGCTAATCTTTGTCTCCGGTGGGAAAATACCCTGCAATTTCAACCCCACTGCGACCTGGAAAAGAAAAACGCAGTTGAAATTCAAGGGGAAACAGTGTACTCCAAAACCATCTCCACTGATTTTTTCGGACTTTGAAACAATGGAATTGCTATCCCCACCGTGATTTCGATAAAAGATTTCATCCCAACTTTGGGAAAAATTCTCACTGGGGCAGCAAGACGGGTGTCTAAGAGGCTCCGAGATTTTCGTTTTTGTTGTGTTAGAAAAATAACTGTACTTCGGCTCAAAATTTCAATTGAATTCAAGGAGGGGCCCATCTTCTTACCTGCTTTTTACCCCCTAACATTAAAGAAGGTGTAAGGTTAGACTAGACTGCACTCTTCACGAGAAACATAAAACTATTGCAGGTTTAGTTTTCAAAGATACTTAATCAACAGTTTGCTTTTTGGACCTACCTCCGGGTACCCCGGTGGAGGTCCTATGAATTAACCGTTGTCTGTTCGTCCGTTCGTCCGTCCGTAAAAAATAAATTTGGGCAAATTTGGGCCAAAAACTGCCTAAAAATAGGGTTTTTTGGACTTTGTGCAAAATCCTGTCATTACTTTTTTCTGATCTTTTGTACAAAGATGGAGGGCAAGATTCTCTAAAGAATGTCTGAAGTGGTTTTTCCCGGAAAATTCTTATTCGCCTTAAAAAACGGATATTTTGGGGAAATTCCCTTTAACAAAATAAGAAAATATAGCTTTTCTCAATGTTGACTCATAATTTTTCCTGATTTTTTGCACAATGATGCAAAATGACAATACCTAAAATGTGACGAATCCCGATTTTCAAAAAACATTATTTTCCGGCCGAAAATGCCGGAAATATGCCGGAAAAATTGTTTTTTTGGTATTTTCTCAAGATTTTATCATTAGTTTTTTCTGATATTTTGCTCAAAGATGCGTATTAAGAATGCCCAAAACATGGCCAATCAATGATGAATTTATTGCGTTATGCATTTTCGCTAAACGCTATATTTTCTGACTGATTTTTTTTCATTTTTCTCCTCGCATTGCTATCTAACTTTCATCATAAGGTAGGTCCATTCAGTATCTAGCTTGTTTTTTATAAAATTTCATGATGGTAATGATTTTATTTATGTATGTATTTTATCTTATTTTAGGCTTAAGAAAGCTTGAAAAGCTTTTTAGCATACATAACATTAGAGTATAATTTTGTTTCTATCAAGAAAAAAAAATTTTTTGGAGATTCCAGAAAAAATATTTTAGAAATCCAAATGTCAAATTAATGTAATGACACTCTTTTGATAAAATGATTTTTCAAACATTTTTGCGTTCGGCTATTCGACAGGCAGTTCGGTCCTTCAACAATGTTATTGTGGCAACTGTTGTAGGCTAATTACACTCATGCATAGCCCTTGCTAAGAGCAATTTTTTCTTTATCTTAGGCATTGGCAAGAGCTTGGTTATCTCATCATTTACGTTTCCAGTCGATTGCTATTTCAGAAGCACCAAGTTATGTCGTGGTTGGCTGCTCATAATTTCCCATTTGGAATTGTTTCTTTTGGAGAAAATGTTTCTAAAGATTATCAAAAACACAAATTGGAATTCTTGAAAAATATTTGCAAATTTGTAAGTATTAACCTAGCCTTGAGATCCATGCTATGATTTCTTATTTTATATGCTGATGGCGAAGTATTTAGCATGGTTTGGGCTGAGAGTTTGAATTTCCCAGATCCTAATGACGGTTAAAAACACAGCCAATCAAATGCTGTTATTCTTTCGTTTTTGCCTAATTCTTTACAAAGATATTCAAATTACAAGTTTTTTACTTTTTGCAAGCAAACAATAGAATTTTGTCGCTAGAACCGTATAAGAACCCATTTTTAGAAATTTTAAATTGTCATATTTAGATTTTGGAAGATAGGAAAATATTGATAGGTTTCGCTGAGGACTATGGAAGGAATGTACAGGCAAAACATCTCAAACCACCCAATTGTCTCTTGAATTTTTAGATTTTTAGAAAAAGATTTTAGATAATTAGAAAAAGTGAACAAGAAATGATTTTAAATTATAACCAAAGCGTATTATACATAACTATACATTTTTCAAGTGAAATTGTATTGCATTCAATTTGACTTAGAAAATTTGCTGTGTTATTTAGTATCCATACAGGGGCTTTACGAACCTTTTCAAGCCAAAAAAATCCTTGAGAATGTTGTAAATAATACCCCCTGGAAAATGACAAAATTTGCAAAAGAAAATGTTGGAAAAATTCTTCCACGTTACCTTGAAATGAGGGTGTACGAGCTAAAAGCAGTCTTTTACAACTTGGAAAAATGGGAAATTTTCCTTAGAACTCCTAGAAATTCTTTTCGGATGAACCCCTTGAAAATGTTCGTCCACCCCCCCCCCCTGTATGGATATAAAACGGAATATCCAATGTTCTTCATAGGCCATTTCACAGTCAAAATGGATCATGGGTAGTCAGGACTGATTGCGCCTCCATGACGGCTTTCTGTTGGCTGGACGCAAAAATCTTCAAAATCTTTCAAAACTTTGGACCAACAGTAAGTCGTTATTAGCGCGCAGTGGTCCTGATTACCCATTACGCCTTGCGACTGTGAAATGGGCTATAGAACAATTTTGGAGCTACGCAACAATTTTCTGTTTTCAGGAGAAAGTATTCATCCACGCTGCTTACGGTTCATCACGTGATATCTCCATCTATTCCAATTCGTTGAAATTATCACAACAAAGGATTTTCATATTGGGAAAGAAACCCAAATCGAAGAAAGCAGATAACGTACAGGTTGGTTTTCTTAACCACTGATCACGAACTACTTGGCTGGATAGGGCCTCCCATATAAAAGCAAACGTATCCAGTTGTAGAGTTAAATAATCCGCCATGTTGTTTCCATTCTTGTCGTGCGATTTAACAGCGCGATTCGAATGTCTTTTCATATTTGAACGTTAAAAAATCTAAGATAAATAAGGAAACAAAATGGCGGACTAGTCGACTGCAAAACTGGTCATGCTTACACAGAAAATTTGTGAGCAGTTATAGCCCATACAGTGTGTAAAAAAATGATGATATCTGGAATTTTAACAGCAAATTCTTTAATCTTCAAACTCCTCTTTTTTTTATCCTGTTCCAGCAAATGTATTTTAAATGTACAAATTCTCTACTTAAGTTCGGCAAATATTTCATAAAATTCCTTTGTAGGATTTGCATTTTTTTTCTTTCATTTTTTACTCTGGAAAAAATGGTTATGGTTTTTTACAAGGTTATATTTTCTTGTTTTCTTTCTTTTCGCAGTGGATCACAGACGGTTACAAAAATCACCTGAGTGAACTTCAAGAAGGGTTATATTCCGCCCGTCGTTCCGCCAATAAGAAATTCTTCGCCGCCCTTGGAAATTTTGAAAAAGTATCAACACGCAAAGGAACTCGTATGAAAAAGAAAAGCTTAGAAGAAAGGCTCTCCGGAGAGAAACCAGAGAAAAAAGAGAAGAAAAGTTTAATGAAATCTTTTAGGAATAAACCTTCAAAACATGAGAAAAATAAAGAAAGCTAGCGCTTGTTGAAAGCTTTGGTATTTGTTTATTAAAAGAGGTGATAATCAATGGTGATTGTGTATGGTGGCTACCATGGCAGCTAATATTACTGGAGGATTATGGGTTAAAATGTTGATTCTTTAACAAGTTAAATCTAATACACCAAATTACATCTTTCCAAATTTTCAAATTGTGAAAAAGTCAATATTGGTAGATATAAAACTTCATTGGAATTCGTTTATATTCATGATATTCATGACGTAATCTTTTATACGGAAGCACCCGAGATAACCCGGAACTAGTGGCAAAATAACAAAAGACCTAGTGGCAAAATTTGCCACTAGTTCCGGATTATTTTGTGTGCTTCCGTATAAAAGATTACATCATGAATATCATGAATCGGGTTAAAACTTCTCGCAAATCAATGAAATGAATGGCAAACTGTTAAATTTCATTTTGACATCAGTTCTTCTACAACGTCACGTTAAACAATAACAATTGAAAATAACATGTTGAAACGAATTGACAAGATTTAAGATACTATGGACTGTGGTGAATTGGTATTGCCATTAAATCTTTATTCTGAAGATTTCATATATCAAACGATTCAAAAAGAGATTTTCTGCAATTTCTTCAGCTATCACACACACAACGCAATAGCGTAGCCAAGAGGGGCGCAAAATTTGTTTGGGAGAGCAGATTTTTATGCAATTATAATTATCTTTTAATAGATCATCACGGTGTCATAGAAATCTGCTCTCCTACACAAATTTTCCGCCCATCTTGGCTACGCTACTGTAAATTCGTTCCGGCGTTCGTATAACTTTATTTTAACGGATTTTATGGCTGTCAGATGGAGAATATTGTTTTGACGTTATGTGGTTCACACAGCCTTCAGGTATTGCAGAAACAGAAATGGTATCACCGATATTATTTTAGAATTAATTATCACGAAACAACTCTTTTCGTGGAGAATAATTATTAGTGTGAGATTTCCAGGTCACGACATTTAATTACGGTGGAGTCTCGGAAACTCGAACCTCTATAACTCGAACTTCTCCTTAACTCGAACAAGTCCTCTAGTCTTTTCAGTTAACAATGCTTCGTAAACATTACTCCAAGCCAATACTCGAAATTTCCTTAACTCGAACAAATTTGTGTTCCCCTTGAGTGTTCGTATTATGGAGAGTTCACTGTTTCTGGATTCTGGGGTTCTAGAAAACCTTTTGATACCCACGGTTTACCAGAATCAACAATGAACGCAGCATTCTTTTGTCACCTGAAAGCTTGGATTTGGAACGATTTAATGAATATTATAAAATCTTAAATTTGTGCACTTTTACATCTGTTTTTAATTATTTTACTACACATTATTATATTTTTCACCTTTTTATTTCAATGACTATTTTGCTGGATCAAAATGGTAACAAAAAAACGATTTTAGTTTTGTGTTTTGTATATGATAATATAGTTTTGAATAATTATGGCAAAATTTGACTTAATTTACTAAGAATTATTTTCTTTTTTTTTATGTATCTTTTTTATTTAAAAAAAGCTGTGAAAAGGGGTAAATTTATAAATTTTAACCCTGTGACTGACTAGCGGACTGAAGAAGGGTATTAATCGAGGGTATTAATATCCAAGCGGCTTGTGTTTATACCTATTGAGTTTCAAGCCAGATGGTTAGAGAAAAATTATTATAGCTTGTACCCCTCGACCTCGTGATGAAAGTCACTCTTTCTTGTTATACTTTTTCGCAGTGTTAATTTTTTTTATGGAGATAAGTTTTAGTTTTATAAATTTTATTTATCTATTTTATAAATCTTTCATCATGTCTGAGGACTTTCGCTTTCATTTTGGTAAAAAACTCACGAAAAATCACGTTATGATTTTCGTTCGTTAGAAAGATAATTTGAGTCGTTTTCCCGTTAAACTTTTTCCAAATAAATTCACAAAATTGTCACAAATTTCCAATTTTGCTTCTTTATTTTAAATCTTTGAAATGTTTTTTATTTGTTGTTGTTATTTTTTTATAATGTTAATTTTCTGTTTTCAATAATGACTTTACTGTATGCGGAGTCAAACATATCTGAAAATTCGTAATTTTCGATTTAAAATTTAAACTTCTTGAAAATCCAAGGATTTATCGTTAATTGTGAAATTATACCAGGATTGAACCGTTTTTTTTTTTGCTTAGATTTTCCACCACTATTCAAACTCTAATAATGAACTGATAATCAGTCTTTTCAGAAAGCATATATAAAAAGAAAATTATATACAGTTTGAGGCATTTTAAAACAAATTTTGGTAATAAGACCTGTCGTTAAGACAAATAAACTCCACACGAGATTTACAAATTTTAAAAGATAAAAATTGAAAAATCGAACACATCTCTTATTCAGCATTTTAATGAATAGGAACAAACACTTGATTCTTCCTTTTCTTTTTCAATAACAATAGCACTTTTTATGTCTTTTGTAACACACCTTGAGTATAACTCAGCTCGAAATTCTACTAGTCGCAACAAACGACTTTTTAATTGGGTTTTAATTAATAGCTCCTAATTTTTGTATTATTCAATTAGCTAATTATTTGATTGGATCTCTGACTTTGACTTGAAGGTCTGAGAAAATTACAATGCGTTTATAATGTAGCTGGAATTTTAGATTTGTATGTGTTTTGTATTGGAAATTTAGCAAAAATGAAAGAGGAAAGGTTATTGTATGTGTTTTGTTTAGTATTGTTCTATTCTTGCCAAGGTGAGTAATAAAGTTCAATTTTTTTAACCAATCATAGCCTTTTGTGACCACACCCAACCCTTCATTTTGAGAGCTGAACTTTTACCACGTCTTAGTTCAACTTGCCTTCTTTCTGGGGCGGAGTATCAAGGAAAGCTGCGAGTCTCCATCTCAATAATTATCGAACCCTTTTCAACTTGTTTTGATAATGATTCCCATCCTCAACTCACAAAGAAACTGAAAGAAGTTCCAGACAGTGCACCTTTTACTTATCCATATTTAGTAAATCTTAATTCTCTTTTTTCAAGCATTTTGTGGTCCTTTAGCAATTATTTTGACGCGCTTTTAGAAAAGTGTATATTGAGTCTTTCAATTATCTTTCTTTTAGTATTTTGTGATGTTTTCTATGGGAAACTTATCTTAAAATCTCCATCAAACGAGAAACGACATTCGATCGTTGAGAAAACACCAGCAGTCTTTGCAACACGTCGCACAACTTTCCTCAAGAAAAATGGGGATGTCTTCAAAATACACTTACCGGGAATCAACCAAAAGGAATCCTCAGTTTCCTTTGAATCGATGAGATTCCCTGACTACTTTTTGACGAATGATCGGAAGGAGGATAAATTTAAAATTGTTCAAAGAAACTCGACAGCCAACGCAAACTTTGGTAAGTTTACATTTGTTCTCACCATCATACAGCTATCATCCATCACATCAAAACTGCATCAGAAAGGGGCTTAGTTCAAGTTCTTTGACCGATCAATTTTTTGCACTGAAACACGCCCTTGTTGGCGGATTCGCCAAAAATGTATCACTAAGTTAAGCAGAAAACCTTTTTTAACATCTGAAATAGCACGAATATATTTAAATCCACAAAATTTTCTTTCCGACATAATTCCTCTCCTTAAGGTTATTTGCGATGTTAGCTTTTTGAGGCTTAGGCAAATAAATGGATAGAAATAGAAATAAGGTCAACCTGTTTTTTAAATTCTCAATCTTTCTTTATAACAGAGGAATCAGCAAGCTTTATCGTTGAAAGACGAGCAGGAATCGAAGGTTCTGGTATGCTTCGTTTGGCCAGTGATCCTGAAAAGTATATGTGTATAAGACGTGGCACGTTCCATAACAATGCACTACAAGCTCTCAAGAAAGAAAATACTGAAGATTTCAAATACAGATGTTCATTCTTTATACAAAAACTACGCGAAGACGGGCTTGAACAAGCTATTAAGAAATCAGTCAAGGAAGGTGGCCGTAAGAAAGAAAGTGTACCACAGACACCTTCAAAAACTGGTGTATCTATCGATGGACTGTTAGCTGAGTTTAATAAGAAACTTGAATACCATCAACATAATTTGGAATTAGAAGCAGCTTCGAATGCCGAGAAAACGGCTGCTTTGGCTAAAAAGAAAGGCGTGATTAATAAGAGACCTGGGGATGAGAAATTAACAAAACACGTGGTTGTCTCCGAGGCCCCTTCAAAGAAAGCCAGTGTTCACAAACCAGAGAAAGTTTCTTCCAAGAACATTAAAATTAGTAAAAACGCATCAGAAGTTTCTACAAAGAAAAAGAAAATCGTATCAAAAGTTTCAACAACATCAGCAAAGAAATCATCAGAAATCGGCAAAGATAAAACGTCAAATGTACGTTCGAAAACAGTCGCCCACAAAACAACTTCACCTCTTACTGTAGATAAACATCACCAGCAACCATCTGCTAAAGCATCGATCAGTGGTTCAAAGGCAAGTAAACCAACCATTCCACAAGTACAACAATATTATCAAGGCTATCCACAACAACAACCAATGTATAACATGTTTATGGGTTACCAACAAGTCAACCCTTATTATAATCCAAATTATTATCAAGGGGGTCTGGTACCTAATGCAGCATTCATACCACAAACAAAGAAAATGACGTCACAGAAAGGATCGACAAGGAACAAAGTACCATCGTTATCTCCGCTTCAAAAACAACCCATACAAAAGGCAATTACTGTTCAAAATCATAATCAACCAAAGGCACTGACTGTTCAAAATCAGAATCACAATGACCAATCGTTACAAAATGCAGCTGCAGGCATCAACCAAATCTCAGGAAAATTAATCCTTGCAAACAATCAAAATCAAGTTAACAAACCTAAGCAACCATCAACAGTTAAGGTAGCTGAGACGAGACTGATTGGTCCTAAATATCCAATCAATCTTCATGATTTTCCAAGTACCCACAACCACCGTGAACCTTCATTGAATCTTGATGGTTTGGTGCACTCGGTCAAATTACCAGCAACTCGTTCACATGTTTCACCATTGGTCAATGTACTTAACAAAACAGGTAACTAACCCTTTGACTACTGTTTGTATTTTTTAAGGATTCGACCTATTTGCCACGAGAAAAATGAAGGTGCGACCTATTTGCCAGATGTCGGCATATGCCGATATGGAGTGGCCACATAGTTTACTATAACATTTAGCTTTATTTTCTGAAAAATATCAAAAATATAAGTAATATGTGTTCACTTTGAGCTGAAAAATGTATAAGTTTGAAAAACAGCTTTGAAATATATCCTAATTCTTTCAAAATCGAACTTTCGATAAATACTTCAAAAAACCTCTGGCAAATAGGTCGAAATTCCGACACCGGCAAAAAAATCGAAAATCATATGCCGACAGTGGCACGGAAAGGGCTAAAGAACTAAAGGCTTTCCACGAAATAGGAAATAGAATGTCATCTTTTACATGTAATCGACATTAAATTCAATCTTAAATATCGTAAAAATATCGCCTAAAGTCATGAGGTTTTTTCTTTATATATCGAATGCTATTTCCTATTTTTTTAATCCTAAAATCTCGAGAGAACATTTTTGTTTTGAATTTTCCAGTATTGATAAACCAAGTCTTTTAAGGATTTAAACTCGGAAACTTTCAAAGGGTCAAAATTATTTTCAGCGAACTATTAACAAAAAAGAGCGCCAGGGTGGTAACCCCCCCCCCCCCCCGATAAAAATAGGGTTTAAACTAAATCTCTTATTCGCAAACAGGCACGAACCATAACCTTACGGTCAACATTTTACCTGACCGACATCCATCTAACAACTCTGGTGAAAATACTGGCAACGTATTTTATGATATCAAAGATTCAAATCAACGTATCGAAACAGATGCATACTCCTCAAATAACGATACATTGTCAGTGACCAAGATTAATGATGAAGATGCAGATTTGAGCCAAAGGGAGAATGCAACTATGGCTGCTTTGAATTCCACAGTCTCATCAATGGGCAACGAGACAGAACAAGGTTTGAAACATCTCTTGATTTATTTAAAACAGAAATTTTTAATGAATATTATCTTTTTAACCTTGAATCAATAGAATTTCTATCCCAATTGGGATTTCAATAGGAATATTTTCCCCACTGAGGAAAAATTTCCACCGGGGCTGCATAAAAGTGGTTTGAGTATAATAAATTGTTCACGAGATGAAGAAAATTGCTCCAAATCGACTCAAAGGGATTACTTCCGGACATTATTATGTATGCACCAAAAGTTTCCAAGGTTTATGTAAAATAAAAATTTATGTTAGAAAGCTCTAAACGTATGGAATGGGTCAATTTTTGGCCTAAATGGCTCAATTAGATTATCAAGAGGCCCCTTTTACAATTCAAATTTTAGAAAGCCCATTCCATACCTTTGGGCTGTAACATAGAAATTTCCATTCTACTTAAAATGTCCAGTAAGCTCGTTGAGCCCAAAACGTCAAAAATCGGACCTCGGCTTATGGAAGTAAAATTTATTAATACGTCACTTGCAACCAATCAGCTGTTGAGTCCGTGATTTACTATTAGAAGACCTTACAATGGAGAATACAACCTTTTTTAAAGAATTCTGATAGAATCCCTGATCTCAAAAAATGGCACTTTCCATTCCATTAAAACTGTTGAGCGTAATTTGCTGACTTGAACCCTTGAACCCTTCTCAGGTATTGAATGGTGTTAATTTCAATTTAAAATCTTTTCTTACCTAGGCATTATCAATAGTACGAGTCTCACTACTAGCCAACAAGGATTATCTATTTCAACAAAGAACAAAACTAATATCGGACTTTCTGATGATAAACAAACACTATCGCAAAACACCACAAACTTGCTCAACAATACCAAGCCAGAAGACACATCAGCCTCAACAAGTCTATCCTTCAATAAGACTGCGAATGCGACAAATTATGAGAATAATTCAACAATCTCAAATGCTGAAAAACTAGATGAGATAGCTAACAAAACTGAATCCAAACTGAACAGCACATCACCTTTAAAAAATTCAACAAACCAAAAGGAAAAGGAAACAGCAAGTATCATCGAAAAAGCCAATTCAACAATTGCAGCAAACCAAACAATTGATTTGTCGCCGAATCTCAATTCAACATCTCCTTTAGCAAATACAACAAACTTACTAACCAATTCAACAAATCTAAACAATAGTCCAACTAATATTACAGCATCTACTGGAAATCT
Organism: Clytia hemisphaerica; assembly: GCF_902728285.1. Classification (NCBI taxonomy): domain Eukaryota; kingdom Metazoa; phylum Cnidaria; class Hydrozoa; order Leptothecata; family Clytiidae; genus Clytia; species Clytia hemisphaerica. Next base: position 103,177 of record NW_027104620.1, read on the forward strand.
AAATCAAACTATCCCCAACCAAAATGCAACTTCTATTAACAGCAAAAACACTAATGCAACTAATATGGTACCTTCAGCTTTGAATACAACATCACCAACGAAAAAAGGTTTTATTGCCAGGAATAATACAATTGATGAAGACTCACAACAAGGTAGTAAAAAGAACTCAACGGATATCGAAGCTGAGCTAGCTGATGATGGTAGCTCAGATGCCTCTCCAGGACTTAAGAATGCAACCATAACAGATGAAGCCAAGTCAGATTCTACAACACCAGAAATCAAAAACGTAACACTTGCTGAAGACTCTGGTAAACTTGCCAACAAAAACTCAACAGTTGGTGATAAGAAAACAACAAATGTGTCAGACAAGAAAAATGCAACTTTACCAAACATCCCCAGCTCTGAAAAGAAGGTTTCAAATGAAACAACAGATACGAAACATGTTGAAAACGCACTACTGAAGAAAAATGAGACATCAAATACTGATTTGAAGAACTCGACATCTTCAATCAAAAGTGAAAGTTTGAAGTCAATGGATACCAAAAATAAAACAATGGCATCAAAATTGCAAGAAACATCTGCTCAGAGCCATATCGAATCTATTCAACTCAAATCAAATAAAACTGAAGTGACCCCTGAAACTAAAACAAAAGCTGAGACAATCAATACCAATAAGAATGCTGAATCGACTTCAAAGTTACCACACGGAGCTCAACAATCATTTACACCCAATAACGAAATGAAACAGATTCAACAACACCAACTCAACGCTCACATTCTTAATCCAGAAATCAAAGAATTGGATGGTCCACCAACCTACCACGACATTCTGCCAGATCAAGAAGGTTACGTCACCAATACCAAGAAAGCCCATCAAAAACCTATAAACACATCTATTACATACAGTGCAGCAAATGAGAATCCTGACAACCTTGATGAAGTCTCCGCCTCTGCATTGGCTAACGCCCCAGCAGCTCTGGCACAATCACCAGAAGATCAGAATGCTGAATTGATGCAAAGTGTTCGTGGAGCAGTTAATAAGATTAATGAACAAGATGTCCAAACGGTTAACCAGCAAGTGAAGGATTTGGAGAATGAAGATAAATCAGCACCAACAATTGCCAATGCTTTAGGTAAATATCTAAATTGTAATACTATCACCATGGTAATTGTTTGAATACGAGGCAAGTGATGTTCGTGACGTAATTTATGAAAAGGTCTATTGTGATACGAAAATTTCGAAGCCAACAGCGTTCTACGTCAAAATGTAAAACTTATGGGAAATTTTTTGGAGCACTCGGAATACATTTGATGAAAACTCTAATCTGATGTATTATCTTCTTTGATATCCAATACACGCTTTTTTTATAAGAATACACTTTATAAGAATGTCCATGATTAAAATGGTCAAAAAATTAAGAATATGCTGAGAATACCACTATCATGGATTTACACGATTCTATAAAAAAAGTGTGTTTTTATTTTGATTTGAGGTTTTACACTCGTTATTGTCTACGATCAATTTCTTTGTCTATTGAATAAAAAAATGCCTTTCCAGTTCAGCAATCTGCACCTTTCAAATAATCATTTAAATTGATCATTTGCCATAGGTATGGGTAATCCACAGATGCAGAGCATGCTATTAAACGGATACGGTATCAACCGGACACTTGCCAATGATACCGGAATTGAAGATGGTGAAGAAGACAAAGGAGGGTATGGTTTTGCAAGGTATGATCTGATTGATGGAAGTTTTCGAAGCCTGGTGTATGAATAACCACTTTGTCGGTCCGATGTAATATCAAAACCAGTAGATTCTCTTACTTTTCGATCTCCTAGCAGAGAGAAACTGATACAAACAATTTAATTTATATCATCTAATGGTACTCTCTTTGATCTAGAACAATACATTAAATAAGAATACACGCTTTTTTATAAGAATGGTGTTTTTTTCATTTCATCATGGGTGAAATCTTAACTTTTTGGGGGAAAATCATCCGGAAATTTTCTTACGAGATTCTTAGATTAGGATCGAAATTTAACATGTAATACATACCTGAAGCATAAGATGGCATTTTTGTGAAAGTATTGAGCATTTCCTTGGGAATAATTGACAATTTCACTTCAAAATGCTCTAAAAATGGCACTCTTAGGTTTTGTAAGTAATTTGGTTAGTTGCGCAAGGTTGTGTGTTCAACACCACATCGACTTTAAAATTCAGTCAGTTGATTCCGGGAAAAGGAACTAAAAAAGAGGCCTCCGGGTCGCCTTCGATCATGACAACCTCATTAAACTCTGACTTGTTGTTGTTATGTGCAGGTCGGAGATGACGTTGGAGCAACCACTAAATTTGACGTCAAATTACATGACTGACGGTGGAGAAGAACAGATGGGTGATGCAAGGTCCAAGATGCCTTCCTATCATCCCCAGAAAGGTTTATTAAAGTTGAAAGCTTTCATCCTTCAAGAATATATTTTTTTTCATAACATGCTGCTTTTCACCATAAATTCACTGAAAAATTCCATGATGATTTTTTTCCCAAAAGTTAAAGGGAGCTTTATTTACAAATAATTTTTTCAATTCGAACTTCGAATCTTTCTAGCTGTAATTCTGAGTTAAACATCGGTCCCCTCAGCTGAAAATTATTTTCAAACATTCTCCATAATCCGAATCTTTCTTCAATCCGAAGAAAATTTTTAGTCCTTTTTGGATTGAATGAAAGAGAATCAGCCGTATCTCAAAACTTCAATTTGTCTTTAAGGATTCTTAGCAACAACTGGATCCAACCGTGCAAAAGTTGAAGAGGAAGGGGAAGCTGCCTTGGAAAAATTGGTACCCATTATGGAGAAAGCATATGAGAAAGTGAAAGAGAATGGGAAAGAATTCCATGAGAAGCAACAAGATCTTTCGGAGAATGATAAAGATCGATATAATGAACTCAACCATGTTTATTCAGGTAACTTTAATCTTATTGAGTATAAAAACCCCAACGCTAGCCGCTTTGGGAAAGTCCCGTTGAAACTTTAAGGTGGAAAATGAAGCCACTTATTTCCCAACCAAAAGACGTGACCTGCGTGGTTTTCACACGAACGCCAAATTGAAAGTAATATCCATCGGCAGATCTCAAAAGATTTTGTAGTGAAATCAAAGAAACTTTAGATTCAATCCGTCTTTCTAAATGGGTCGCACATCTTAAATTAAGGCTTCAACTTTTACAGAAAGAAAATGATAAAAATCGATTTAATGAACTCAACCATGTTTATTCAGGTACTGTTACCTTAAAAGTATAATCAAATGGTTTGTCATATTTGGCATGTGCGATCCTTTTATTGTCCTGAGCAAAATCTCAAAATATTTTTGCCTAACTATTTCCAAAGTCGAGATATTTAAGTTACAAGTTTTTGGCTTTTAGGATGAAAACAATAGAATTTCAACGTAAGAAGCTTGTAAGAACCCATTTTCAAAAATTTCAAATTGTGATATCTCGATTTTGGAAAAATGTTACCCAAAAATACTTTTAGGTTTTACTAAGTACCACAGAAGGCTTCTGTAATCTAAATATCTCAAACCATTTGATTATCCCTTTAAGGGAGCTTATTTTCGCGGTGCGTGGGCACTAAAATTGGCGCATGCGGAAAAAAATTTTGCGACGTCTACTTTTTGCCGAAATTATTTCATATTCCTGCGGTAGACACCCAAAAACGCGAAAATCAGTTTTCATAAGCTAATCTTATTGAGTTTAAAGACAAACGTCAGATTGAAAGTAAAAACCTTAGGCATAATTTTGAGAAATACGTGGTGAAATTTTACAAACTCTAAATATAAAAACAATCCATCTTTCTAAATTGGTCGCAAATCTTAAGTTAAGGCTTCAACTTTTACAAACTTGATGGTTGATTCACACTCGGAATATACAGTGTCACCAGCTTTGCAGCGATAATCTGGGAGATGAGCGAATAAGATTCGCCGAATCATGATGATACTTATTCTCACTAGTTCGAACGTATTAGAATATTTCTATATAATTCGAACGAATGAATGAGTCCTTTGTAAAGGAGGAACTCTCTTAAAACACTTTCTGGAATTCGAATCTCTCTGCAATTCAAAGAAATTCCCGTTCAAGCTCTAATTAGCTAGATTTAACTGTACAATCCGGAACCAATTCTGGACCAAGGCGTAGTGGTATAGTGGTTATCATCCTTGACTCCCGCCTGGGAGGCCCGAGTTCGATACCCACCGTGTCACTACGATTCACATGGAAAGTGAATATACCTTTTCCCGGGTCAACCCATGTCATGTGAGAGGAATTGGGAACAATAATCTGATACAAAAATGTGGATACGTTAGACAGACCATGTCACTCCTAAGGTTTGGCCTCGCGTGAGCATTTCTCTCCCAGTGTCGTTCGAGTGTCATGGTATACGCCATGGCTTGGCAGCTCGCGTCTGGTCAAGTCGCAGTGTCTGTCAGCGCCGTGATTCCTACTCCTTCATGGCTATGACCCATCCCGAATGCATTCGGAAGGCTCATATCTATCATATCTACCCTGAACCCATGAGAATCGGGTAATCCCTAATCTACTTAGCAATCTTTCATCATAGGGAGTGAACATCAGCATTATCTGAACGATGACTCGATGCATCCTCCAACTACGCAGAACTCTAAACAACAAGATGACTCGCACCATGAATATCATGGTGTCATCAATGATGATGCAATGAATCCTCCACAACATACAAAACCGCATGGATATTTCAATGAAGCTCCTACTGAATATCCTACTGGAACAGGTAAGATATTGCTCTCTCTTTATAAGAACACTCTTATAAGAACAATGAGGCTCAACAATGATAAAAGTAAGAACAATTTCAGAACAATGCTGAGTCTGGAATGGCTGAATTTTAAGTAAATTATGGTCAAATTAGTAAAAATAAGATTAAATTCAAAGTACACTACTTATCTTCTAGCGAACTACGCCAAACACATTGCTACTGATCATGTGATTGATGACGAGCATCATCCAATCATCGGCTCTCCTGTCCAACATCCAACTACACTCTACGAATCTGATCATTACATCCCTGGCAAAGATACCAACAATTTGAATGATGATTTAGATGGTCATTTACATCTTGGAGATGAAACCAATGTTCAACATCATACTCACCATGTGGTCACTGTCAAAAGCGAAGCAGAGAAACAGAAGATGGTTCATGGATTGGTCGATCTTGATAAAGGTATATAGATATTCTACTTTTCTTAAGCAAGTATCTGTTCCCTTGCCAGGCTCATCACAAGCTAAAGATTTTATCCGATTCATTGTTTTGGGACTTAAGATTACACTAAATGAAGAGTAAAGGTCGAAGGGTGGCTTAAAATCAAGCTGCCCTTATACTACAGCAGCTGGTTATTCTTAAATTATCCCAGATGAATATACTCGTAGTTAGGGAGTAGTGAAACTTTTTACTAGGGGGGCTGGAGAATTCTAGGGGGTATCAAATTTATTTTCAAACACTTAAGGCCAGGCTTCCCTTGTGCGCGCTTCGATCGCACTTTTATGAGCAAAGCTTCCACACTATTGGTCAAAAGAAGCAACTCTATTGGCGCAATCTGTCGTAACGGTTGAAAAAAGTTGAAATGTGCTCAACTTTTTTTTCGAGCGTGCGCTACATTTTTATGACGTAATCTTTTTTCCAAGCAATAAGGATTGAGGCCGAAAGTTCGATTGCAGCGCGCGCAAGTGGAGATCTGCCTTTAGGGGGGATCTCAAGAAAAATCTCATGTCATTTTAAGTGGCGTATAATTAGAAGCCGGATTGCCAAACATATATTGGCTGGTTAGGGGGCGGGCTTGAGATTTTTTTGAGGAAATCAAAGGAGGTGCGAATTTTTAAAAATATCCTCCACCAAACCCCAGTAGATACTTTCTGACCACTCCCTTATCTTGCATTCATACATTAGATAAATACGCTCTTCATAGTGCCACAAAACATCCGTATGTTCAGATATTTCACGTTACGAGATCTTTTTTACAACAAATTCTTTATCTTTTGTACTAGCATGCTGTAATAAACTTTTTTATCAAAATCATAGACAAATGTGTATCATTGCAAATCATCAACGATATTGGTCGTCGGTACCGGTTAGTTAGCTCGATCAACAAACATGGCTACACACCACGTGGCCAGCTCTTCACGTTGAAAACTGTTTTCAAAGACCCATCAGCTCATAAGTTGGTTTTGTTCAAAGCGATTGATGAATTGGAGCCAGGAAAGGTATTGCAATACGTATTTTGTAAGAATAAACTATATAAGAACATAATCCTTCGATGGCCAAAATCTTAAGAACATAAATTAAGAACATTTTAAGGCTTTGCAAAGTCTAAAACACCCGGTTTCTTAAGAGGCTGGACTAAATAAAAGAAAATAATGAAAAAAGATCATGGTAAGAACATTTTTAGGCTTGAATGTCATAAAGTTAAGAACATTGGAAGTCTTGAAATTTTTTGAAAAAAAAAGTACTTTCAAGCATAGGATTCGTACATTGGGTACATATTATTTTATATTCAATTCATAGGGGGGAATGTCATGGATTTATAAAGTCCGAAGGGCTAGATGTCGTGCTTTGGCTGAAAAGTGTGCCGTAGTTAGCTAGGAAACCCTATCTAGGTCACGTGACATTATAATAGCATTTCAGCACTTGACCAATCAGAAGCTTCACGGGTTTTAGAAAACAATAGCAGCAATATTTTCTGCGATATTCACTTTTTTTTGCTTGGAAAGGACGACATCTAGCCCTTCGGGCTTTATAAATCTACGTAACAAATGAACTAATTCTATGAAATAGGCTAGTAACAATTAAATTACTATTAATACCTTTTGGTTTCTTACTTACTTAAAAATTGAGGCTCATTCTGATTTATGTGAAAAATTTAACAATTTTACGTAAATAAAAATTTCATTTCTATCTCTTTCAAGGAAATATTGATCGATGGCAAAGATAAATTTGTTGCTTTTCCGACTTCATGTAACGGTGAACCAAAAACTGTTCATGTGACACGAATGGGTCAACGCCCCTCGGTCGTTGGTTGCGGCAGCTCAGGTATTCTAAATATTCATTATGTTAGATTTGTTTCCACGGATTCCTATATGCTTTTTAGATTGAATGATTTTCCTACCTGAACTAGTCTACACAATAGACAGCTCCAGGCTTTCAGGTCTTACTCTTGGTCTATAGGCACTGTTATGGGGCGGCCACTAGTGACCCCCATCTGGAATTCACCTATTAATAGGAATAAACATATAGAAGTTTTTAACAAAAGAAGTTTATTAATAGAGATTTAAAATAAAAGAATTTTTAAAACACAGCTGATTGGCTTAGGTTTCGAAACTCTCTATTGTTTTATTAAAACCTCAGTGCGCATGCGATTCAATACACGTTTTTTTTTATAAGGAACACGTTTATAAGGAACTTGAGGCAAAATGGTCCAAAAATAAGGAATTGTTATGGAACTGCTCAGGCTGAGAATAAGAAAACAAGTTACATACTTACATACATACTGCGAATCCAAACTTAGCAGCTATGTAAATAAGGAACTCGATAAGGAACTTTGAGACTCCAGGCTCAGAGCAAAGTTAAGGTTCCTTATAAAAAAAAACGTGTATTCAAAACAAGAGCAGTGCGTATATCCCGAAGAGTAGACGTTTTACGATCGAAACGAAGGGAGATATGACGTATAGCCTATACCTGAACCTTTGATTTTTATTTCTAAAACCGGATGGATATGACGGCCAAATAAAGCCAGAAATGATTTCAAAATTAGTATTTTTTTCTAAGAAAATTGGAGAAAAATTTATGTCAAAAATAAACACAAATTTGCAAAACTTTAACTTGGTACCGCACCTGACCCCGAGAATGTAGGTGAATTTTGAATCAGACCTGAAAGATGTAGATTTGCATTTTAGAAAACATTGAATGTTTTCAACGAAATTTTGAACTCCCAAAATCCTTTCCCAGGGGTTAGTTTCATTATTTTTGATAGATAGGCTAATTGTTTCGGTCCTTGAAGTTGACTCCCATTTTCGTTATAACCCCCAGAATGTAGGTTTGGTTTTATGGCTTTAAATCTAGTAATAGTAAAATATTGATATTTTTTCAATTGGATTAATTATAACAGCAAATTTTAGAAATATTTTGTGCCAAAACAATATTCTAAAGAGAACTTTGTTATTCTGAAATTTTTTTTTGCTTTTTAACCCCCAGAATGTAGGTGAAAAGATTTGGTTGTTGAGAGCGGAATTTTAGTATTCATCGGAAATTATTGTTCTCTAAGTGAAATTTATGATTTATAAATATAGCCTGACAAAAGTTTAACAAAGATATTAATTCTATCGTGCTACAAATGAGGTTAAGTAAAAGAAAGGACGAAAAGAAGAGAAATGAAAATTGTTTTTATTTTGTAGGTTGAAAATTTCGTGTTAAAATATGTAAATAATGTAACAACACCCCTCCCTCACAGCCCCAGTGGAACTTTTTTCCACAGCGGGGATGAAAATTTCTACTAAAGGCCCAATGGGGATAAAAATTCTATTGTTCCAAACTTAGGCAAATCTTCTGATTGGGCTTGGGTCCCAGCGGGTCTGGGACACGTCGTAAGAGCTCAAAATGTCAACATTAATCATCTCTCAGGTAGTACTTTCATGTAATGAAAGTACAAGAAACAAGTTTTATATAATTTGACAGACTTTTCATGTCGGGTTATGAAGGCCCCCAAATTGTAGGTCAACTAACCCCAAAAGGTAGGTCAAACATCTTCGTCAAAATATCTAACTTAGAACAATAAATATTGAAATGAACTATTTTCCAGATTTCCTTAGTTCATTAGGAATAAGAAAATACCCTATCATCATAACTTAATTCCAATAGATTTCGATTTAGAGAGGATTTATTTAAAAAGTGTCTCAATTCGGGTAGTATCCAATCAACTTCGATTCAGATTTCCGTTGGAAAAAATTAATTCAAGTTAAAATTTCATGTCTAGAAATAATAAGTAATATGTAACAGTATGCCCTGAAACAACTTTTCATGAAGTTGAACTATCGTTAAGGCTACAATGCTTAAAAATGAGAAACCTACATTCTCGGGGTTTACTACATTCTCGGGGTCAGATGCTGTATCAAATTATTTTTCGATCGCGTCAGATCTACAATCAAGGTCATAATATTTGGGAAAAAAGGGAAATCCACCGGGAAGTTTTTGAACCACAATCGATTTGGAAGTGCTCTAAAGTAGGTTGGAAGAGTGGAGTTTTAACTCTGTGTTTTAACATGAGACTTAAGACTTAAGATCCAAAAGTTCAAAAATAGTCCAATAAGACTCAGAATATAGCATGGAAGTCTGCCAACCCCTCCCAAATTGAAATATTCGATTAAATTAAAACGATAGCCAAAAATCGACTTTCTCGCCAGAACTTTAAATCTTGAAAAACGTTAAAATAACCAAAATTCTCAATATATTATGACCTTAATTGTATATATCAGACTGCCTACTCTTTTGACAAAATATTTTATGAAGAAACATTACATTTTGAAATAAATTTTAGTCACATTACTTGATTAAGTTATATATGAATAGTTTTGGACTATTCAGCGTTTTATTAGACGTTTCGTTAATCCTGCTAGCTTAAGCCGCTAGTGGAAAAACACCCACAGTAGTCTTTCACTAGGTTTTTGTTATTAATTGCTCTGCATGTTCCGGAACACGCAATTTAATTATTGTATTGAATAGCCAAATGGTTGGTTAAATTGGCAATGGTGGTCGACGCGTACTTTCTTTTTACCCAACTTTTAAATGTGTTACATTTCTCTTTTACTGATCTGGCATGATATCCCAAATATTCGCCAACCGTAAGATCTCCGTTATTAACATCAACTAGAGATATTGATTGCAAGCTGATTCGTCTCCCATACCGACACTGAGATGCAAAATGCTCACAATTATTTGTCAGGAAGTTGTACTCCCACGGTTGACGGACTTTCCCTCTTGCTTCTCTGATGATATCTTGAACACGTTTAACTGGAAACACATCATCCAGATGGTTATTCTTCCTGACTGATCTACCAGCAAAAGCTTCGACCATTTTCTCCCTAAGCACCCATATTTTTGAACCTTCTCTCTTCACTTTCGGCTCGGTAACATGAACAATCTCTCCGTTACCAATATAAACAGCAAAGTGACTATAAAACCATTGGTATATATTTTCACCTTTCACTTGGATCAAATCCCCTGGTTGAAGATGATGAACCAAAGCTTGTGGTGATGAAAAATCTGATTTATCAAATGATCGCGCTCTTGTTGCAGCTTGACGATCGTACGCGACAAGTGCACTTGATGGGTTTCTACTAGAACTTGAAGACGATGATTTTGATGTGGACGATCCCATGTTTGCAAAACGTTTGCAGTAATTATCTACAAAACAAATTATTATATCCTTACCGTCACTTTGACTATTTAGACAGGAAAAATAGATTGAATAGATTTGATTTTATTAGGATTTTAAATCATAGATCATAGATTTGATTTGATTTGATTTTTATCAAAAGACTTTTATTTTCATTGGAATTATTTCCCACCAAAATATGTTCGCGTGCACTTCATGCTCTAGAAAGTGGTAAAAATTTTAATCGCTGCCTTTACTTGTTGGTCTAATAAAGAGATTAATGATCAGTGATTTTAATTAGAATCGTATTATGAGTGCATTAATTAAAAATCAAGTATAATTTTAAAAACTTTCAATGCACTTTCACTTGTTTCAACTATATAATAAAAGCTTAAGCATCATTATTTGAAATCAGCAGGAGTTTCTGTGGGTTTTAATTGAGATTATTTTTAGAAGCACATAGAGGCATACCAAAGATAAGCAAGTAGATAATTAACCACGCTATCATGAAGTCTTAATAACAGACCTCTACAAAGCCGCAGGTAGTATAGGAGTAAAGTGTACGAATCCGTTAATGGAAGCCTAGCCATCATCCCAATTATCACCCATCTTATACTACCGGGTGTCCCGGAGAAAAAATCCACCTCTTTGAAGTGAATTTTCCCGAGTTCTATGAACGGTTAAAGAATCGGTCCTTTTGCATTGGAAAGAGGAAGGATAAACTTAAATTTCGAGGAGTTTTTTGTCAATTTGGTTAACTACTTCAAAAATTATGGCATAAATCCTAAAATATTACTTTTCAAAAAAGTCGAAAAAAGGCGAAAAATGAGGGTATTAAATTTATTGTACAAAGACACAAAATATTAGCAATATTTGGCTTGAAAAAACATTATGTCTCTTGATGATATGGAAGCTCGTTAAATTAGACAAAGAAAAATAAATGAAAATTAATATAAAAACAAAGGACAACTATCTAAGGTTAGGGTTAATAAATTGATAAAAGCAGTGCTTTCTTTATGATGATTTGATGCCCTCGTTTTTTCGCCTTTTTTAACTTTTTTTGAGAAGTAATTTTTAAGCATTTAGGTCATAACTTTTGATGTAGTTAACCAAATTTGGTAAATGACCCCTCAAAATTTGAGTTTATCTTTCCTCTTTCCAATGCAAAAATATTGATTTAACAGTTCATAGAACTCGAGAAATTTCACTTCAAAGAGGGCGACTTTTTTCTGGGACTCCTGGTACCTGCTTATCCCACTTTTTGTAACCTGATAAAATCTGTTCATAATTTTCTTACGCGCACGGTAAACCTCTAAAGGAGCTTGAAAATTATACATCTGAGGAAAATAGTCCTCCCGCGGAAAATTTTAAAACAAGAATCTTGTTGTGCGCCAGAAAGTCAAAAACTGATACGGCGCCCTATTCATAAACACAGTCACGCAACTTTGTTGTCATCCCTAGTCCTTTTAGACGAACGCGGTCCTTACGATTTCGAGATTGCATATTCGTCAGATTGTATGTTTTCAGAGCTTCAGCGTGGTGGGCGGAAAACAATCACAATCTGATCTCAGGTTAACTTTTTGTGACCTTTTAAAAAGATAGTCTTAGTTTATCAATAGTCTTGTCTTCCATTTTATAGCCGGTAAAGATTGCGTCATGAAGAAGAGTGTTATTCTATCGAAACTACGTGCTGCGCATGCGTTTAAGAAATTCCGTCAACAACAAGTCATCAATTTTGTCAATACTAAAAGAAGTAAAATCGAACAACCTAAAAAAGGTAATTCTTAGTTCATCTTTTTATCCAATCCAAAATTACTCCCACTTTCTCTAAAAATAGTTTTGACCCTTGAAATTATATAAACGAAAGACATATCCCATTACTTTAATAGCTGATGAAAACTTCTATTAAGAACATATAATGGTTATAGAAATTCTATTATTTCAAGCTTAAAAACACTAGGGGGTTGTTTTGAAGTGTCATTTTTTCATTCTACTTCCCATGGGGATATAATCAAAGGGCACTTTCCCAGCGGCTCAAAATTTATCAGTGTATCTTTCAACTCGGACGACTTTATGGAAACGTTTGAAGTGGGTTTGACCGGGTTTATGACGCAGGAATATTTGTACCCACTATATAATTTCACAATATCTCTTTTTATTAAGTTAATAAACTGCTCAGAGACTAAGTATGAAATAATTGTACTGTATAAGATATCAACATATAAGCACCAAAAAGTTGCAAACAATTACAAACGCTTTATTTCATATTGTGATTAATTTATTCGTGTTTTAACCCAAAGGTTGTTCACAATATGCATACAATGCTCACAATCCGACAACCAAATCATGTTGCGTGTTTCCCTTCATGTTTGGTGGAAAACCACACAGCCAGTGCATCAAGAGCGGCGCACGTGCATGGTGTGGAACCACTGACAGCGTGGATCGTGATAAACGTTGGGGATTGTGTATACGTAAGCAAGAATATATTTTCTCGAGATGCATAAATTTATTGTTGTCCTCGTTTTCAAACAGATTTCATTGCTATGAAATTATGCATTTAAACCAATTTAAATTCCCAAAAGGCAAACATCAACTCTAATGTCTCATGAGGTGTAAACAACATTCATTGTGAATATGTAATTTTATAGCAATGAAATCTGTTTGAAAACGAGGACAACAATAAATTTATGCATCTCGAGAAGAGTGTATTCTAGTTGATGAGTTTTGTTTTTTGGGTTCTTGTCTTCCAAGAGGTTTTTACCTTCGTCTCGTAGAGTACTTGTTAAGTTAACTGAATAGTATACACCTTTTCGTCTGTAGCCAGGTGGTCACTTTATGATTTAATTTACCACCCTAAACTCGACCCGATCCTTCTTTTACACTTTTTTCTATTCTTTTTTTACACTTTTCTCTATTGTCTTTAGGTGCGAAAAAAAGACTGGGTCGGTTTTAGGGTGGTAAAACGGACAAAAAAAATGCCCACGCGGCAATTGGCGGCTACGGTCGAAAAGGTGTATTAGGTAGAGTCACATGCTGATTTCAAACAAACGCACAGTTTCATAGTGCTTCCACGCCAATCTTCAGTAGACTATCAAAAAAGTCAACTATGACGCTGCAGTTAACGCATCGTCTTACACTTACAATCAAAGTCATAATATTTGTGAAAAAAAGGAAATTCCCACGAAATCTTACAACCACAAACGATTTGGAAGTGCTCTAAATTAGGTTGGACGGGTAGAGTTGTAACTCTGAGTTTTAACGCTATAAACCCCTCCCGGATTGAAATATTAGAATAAATTTATCGATTTGCCCAAAAGCGAATTTTTAAATTGCTGAAAATAAGGAATTAACCAAAATTCCCAATATATTTTGACCGAGATTGTAAAACGTTCGCTTAGCATAGCTATTTCTAAACCAAATGTTCGGCTTTTTTCCCAATTACTATTATTATCCCCGTTTCGACTAATTTTCCCGAATTGTGAATACCAAAAAACGACTGTCCTACAGTTCCGGGGGGGGACACTTGATTTAAAAACGACCATTCGTACGACCCAAAATTAGGCCTTTGAAATCGGACCCTTAAAGTGTAGAGAAAAATTTGCAACATTTGAGCAACATTTGAGCGAAAAATCTACCCTTACGGTGCATTCTCTTGAAAATCTTTGACCATTTTCAGGCAAAATATGGTCAGATCTTCGAAACTTTACAACCTGACTGCGCAATTTTTCTCATCTTTGCTGATTTCCACCCTTAGAGTGCACTTCGGGAAGCTTGGAAGACATATCCTTAAGGGCCGCACGTATGGTTGCCCCCCCCCCCCCCTGGACCTTCAGTCTGATCATCCGTGATATGAGACATTTTTTCGGTTTTTAAAATATTTTCTAAAAAATGCTTTTGGTATGATAACTCGAAATTAATTCAATGCAAAATTATCGGCATAGTTTACTAATAATTAAAAAGACCTTTCTTCGTTATTTTTTGAAATAAAATGTTAAGGTAAAGAACATGGTCCAATCTGAAAATTATTGCCTGAGAAAGCTAATAATCTTTCTGTATGTCTGAGCATACATTTTGGGATTGACCCTGTTTCATGTAGATGGAACCCTCCTCACTATGCAAAATGGGCCAATCTCAAATTTAAGGCTAGCTAGAGAGAAAAACTCTTAACTTTTTCAGACACTAATTGATTGATTTGGCCCTTTTGATTTGTCAACGACGATAATGTCTTATCAGAAACTCGACATCATCATACAAATACACTGCACCAGTACGGCATTAGGTTTTTAAATTTCCATAAATATCGGGTCTGTTTACAAACGCAACTCTACATACATTTTTTGTTTTTTTTAGCTTCACCAAAAGCAAAGATTCAAAATCGTCCAGCACAGCAAAACTTTCAACGACAACAACAACAACTACAACCACAACAATCTGCTGCACAACAGAAACAACATTTTGCTCCTCAAAAAAATGCTCAACAAAGTACTCATCATTTTTATAATCAGCAACAGCAACAGCAACAACAACCACAACAGCAACAAGATATCAAACAATTTGTAGGATCTATACAACAACAATATCAACAAAAACAGCTTCAACAACTTATTCAACAAACTCGGTCACAGAATCAACAAGAACAACAAATTAAACAATTTACAGCACCTCAACAAACATACCAACAAAAACAGCCTCAACAGTTTTTTCATCCAACCCAGCCTCAAGAACAACAGAATATCAAACAGTTTGCAACAGTCCCTCAACAAACTGAGCAACAGTTTTATCAACATCCTGAGATTCAAGCAGCGCAACAATTTGTTCAGAATCGTCAACAGCAACCACCAAATTATGCTGCAATGGCTGATGACTAGATAGAGTATCCCCCGTGGGGCTCAAGGTAAACGACCGACCGTACGTGCGGCTCTTAAATGTCATTTTTCCATACATTCAAAAGTGCACCGTAAGGGTCGATTTTCGTCTGAATTTACTCAAATTTTTGGTTAAATTTTCTCTGCACTGTAAGAGTCCGATTTCAAAAGTCTAATTTTGGGCCGCACGTGCGGTCGTTTTTAAATTGAGTGTTCCCCCACCCACCGGGAGTATCCTTTAATAACATTAAAGCGTAGTTTGGTCATGTATAATTGTCATTCGAAAACTTTAATGACTCGAACAGTTACGATGTTTATAACCATGTGATTGGAAGTTTATTGGCAGACTCCGATGCTATGAGAAAGAGAAGGAGATCCTCATCCCGTTGACACAAATAGACCAGATCAGAGCTGGAAAAAGAATGGTTTTAACACGGACTTGGCATTCGAGATTCTGCACTCTGACTGTTAGATATCGGATCTATTTGGGTATCTTTTTAAAGGGAAAAAGTACATGGTTTTTGCTATTAAGTATGGATATTAACGAGTCTAATTTGCTCAAAACGTTGGTATTCTAACCAATGTAGATATTCTATAATTATTGGATTCGATTGCAATACTTGAGAAAGCCAATAATTAACAACTTTTAAAAACAATAAGCAATTATGGCCAAATCCAATTTAAACCAAGCGTAACTCGTCATTATGTTTTTTATCATCATCACATTCAGAAAACGTTAAAATTGCATTTGATGACTCATATACTTTACTTTATAGAATTTTAATTAAATTCTTTTGCTTTTATATGGATAAAATTATTTTTACAGCTTTTATGTTTTTTTGATACTTTTTCTAGATGATACCTCTTCTATAGAACTAGAAGTCCTAACTTTGAATATATTTTTTGGTGTGTATATACATTTTTTCTTTGTATGAGTTATTTGAAAAATTGAAGAAAAAAAATAGATTCAAAAAAATCTAAAATAAAATTGCGAGACGTATGTACAATGTTGCTTATTATCGGTAAGGGGCACCGAGGTGCCAGAAGCGACTGCATTCCGAGAGAAAATGGAAGATAAGTCTTTGGATCAGGTTTGCAGCAGATTTCACTTTGTTATTGTTTGAGTGTGGCACATTCTTCGAAATATTGTGGTAAATGTTATTGTAAAAATCTAGCGTTTGTTTCGAAAGTTAACTAAATATATAAATGAAATTTAGATAATATGCACCTATTTACATTTTAACCCTTAACCCCAAGCTTTTTTTATTTTATCGTATCCCCAGGGGGGTAGAATCTACCACCCTCGATTATTTTTTATCTAGAAGAGCTATGGCCATGAAAACTGGTACAGATGTTCTCCACCATGACACAAATTTCCAGGAAGAAAAAAAAATTGATGATGTCATTCAAAAAGCGATGACGTCATCAGAAAATTTCCACCCGTCGGAAAAAGCCCAAATATATGGTATACAATAATGTCGATCACAGTCGAACCAATCAAGATATTTAGATTCTGTTTGAAGATTCTGAAAGGTTTTACATTTTCCATGAAAGTTTTTTTTAAATTCCATGCTGAAGATAAGTAAAATTTCCAAAATTTAATGACGTCATATAAGATGACGTCATGATTTTAATTTTTTTTTTTCATTTTTCAAATTCACATTGTCAATACATATCACGTGTCAAAATTTGAAAATGATTGAATTAATAGTTCATCAGTTATCAACACTACAATTTAAAATTTTGAGTTTTAAGCGATTTTAGCTGGGTTTTATGTCATGTTTCACAATAAAGTCATAAAACCTGATCTGGAAGACCTATGACCCTAAAGTTTTGCACAATTAATCTTAATAAGATCTTATTAAAAGTCAGAAAGTTTCAAGTCGTTCAAAAGATTTTTCTCCGAGATATATACAAAAGAACTCCAGCGTAGATTCTACCCCCCCCCCTGGGGCTAATAGAGTTAAAGACCAGATCCATTACAACTCAATACTGTCTATTGTCTTTTTTATTGTTTTTGTTTTTCCTTTTGTTTGGCTTATTTTAGCTCAATAAAACCTCCTTGATTTTGATTATTTTACAGACCGCCATATTTGATTTGTCATGTGTTTCTTTTTAACTGATATGTATTCTTCTCATTCAAAAATAATATGACGTTATTTGGTCGTTCATCTAACGTCATTTGAGCGTTATGGATGTATCATGGACTTTGTTATGACGTTCTGCACCAATTGTCATTTGATAATCGATCGAACAACATTGCCTCGAGAATGTTATAAATGGTGTATTTCACAGACCAAGAAAATACTAGCAGTTAGAAGGTTTTATTTTTCCACTTTGATTTTGAGATTTTCTTGACTAGCAGAATAGCCTGGATTTATTTTCATTGCTTCAACTTCTTGGCTTCTGTTCTCCTTGGAGACAGCTGCATTATATTTTCTAACGGCTTGTAATTTCTCTTGGCGTTTCTTCTGTGATTTCAATTCTTCTGTTGCGTTCTTGACAGCCAGTGAACTTGTACTAGCGGTACGTTGTCTCTCCAGTGTGTTTTTCCCGAATAGGACTGTAAGCTGAAAAAAAGAAAAACATTTATGGTGGGGTATCATTAAGGTATTTTTATTTTTTGGAACGCAAATTCTGATTTTTTTTAATACACCCCCTTCTCACAAACTCACTGGGAACCCTTCCCACTGAAAAAATTGGTCAAAATATCGTCTCCGGTGGAAAATTATCTTCCAATAAACCAATCCTCGCTGCAAAATATTATGGTATTTTTATCCCCACTGAATTTTATGACTTGAAAACAAAAGAATTGAAATCCCCAGCCATAAAAACTAAGGAAATATCAATCCCCATCGAGTCTGAGTCCGTTATTTTTATCCCCACTGGTTGAAAAAATCCTACCGGGTCTGTGAGAAGAGGGTTTTTTAATGGATGAGGATTCAAAATTCTCGTGTTTACGCTCAAGAATTCAGTGAGGATTCTCCGGGGGTTGGGTACTTGGGCAAAAAGGGGTAAGGGGTATGCTACCTGGTCACGGTGGCTTTTTTCATCTCCAACTCCTCCAGTCCCACATAGGGTCGCAAAAACATCAAAATAGTCAGTCCCTTGTAGGGTACCTTTTGTCAGGGGTTTTTCGAAAATTTTGGGAAAAAAGTAGAAAATTTAGTAAATTTGGGGGTTTAGTTGGAAATGAAGATGAGAAGGGGGAAAAAAGGGGTTGGTCTGTGACGAGGAGTTGTCCCATATTTTCTATATCTAGTAAGTCACATCTATCTATACAACGTTAGATGAACGTTGAAACAACGCTGTGTGCCAGCTGGGCAAGTAACTGACGTATAAAACATACATTGCAGTTTTTACCTTTGGTAACATGGCAAGAAAAATGGTAGATGTTGTTGCCACATACACCACGATACTCAAGATGAGATAAACTTCATTGTAATGTTCTGTGCTGTGAAGGGTGACGGTTGCTATGGTTCCTGCGATGGCTGTTATGGCAACGACGTAAATGGAGGATGCTGGGATAGAAGAAAATAGAATTTTCTTACGATAACGAGGTCAGTGACGCAGTGAGAATATTTTTCTACAAGCTAGGTCATGAAGTCATGAATCTTATAGTTTTCAGTTCAATAATTTAGTAGGGGTTTTTGAAATCGAGGAAAAATTAACGATGAAGATGTATTTACGTTGGAGTATCTTTCCAACGAAGTGATTTTTTGCCACTGAGTATTCAAAAAGGAATGTAAAAACTTTTTTATTTGTAAATTCTTTAAGGGTCAGAACGTCAAAAATTGATAAATTTTCAAACTGTCATCTGTAAGGGGGGAGTCAGAAATTTATCTTAATTGCCAAGGCTCAAAAGTACAATTGATCATTGTACAAATATACGTCAGACCATTATAAGAACAAAAATGAAACCATATTGTCCAAACTTACCAATGTATCTTGAATCATTTAAAACAGGGATGTTGACTTTTCGAGTTTCCCAAGCCAAGAAAATTCCCAAGATGAGAAAAACAGCTTTTTCAATAATGATGGCGGTCAGGAAATAAGAATTGTGTATAGATTCGCAGCGTTGGAAATATTCTGTTGTGATGATATCTAATGTTTTGTTTTCCTGAAATGTAAAAATATCGATGGAGCTAACTTTCAAAGGTTTGGATTGTCAATATTTGTCTGACCTGCAAAAAGACTTTTATACTCTCCAAAACTGGAGAGTCATTTGAGGTACGAAACTTATATCAGGTTTGGAGAGTGATTTGAGGCATCAAACTTATATCATTATATATCACGATGTTTGAAGTTGAGATAAAAATGAAACTTAGAAATTCTTTAGATTGAATCACACTCTATATTTGAACCTTATTGTGAAAATATTGACAAATTTCAAAAGAAAACTTACATGGCTGGATAAAATGATGTTTTTGGTTTCATAAGGGGAGACTGTGAACCAGGATGCCATCATTGCAATATCGATACATAACAAAATGGCCACAAACAGAATGATATGGTAATCTTTCAATTTCTAAGAAGAAAAGAAGATGTTTTAGTTTTTTTTGAGGACAATAACACAACTCTGAAAGATTCTAATTCTAATACCAAATTTTGAGGAAAAAATATGCTCTATAAAATGATGTGACATGTCACTTAAGAATTTGTTCCCGCATAAAAACTGAACCAAAATTGAATCCTGTCAAACAAACTTCAACAAAATGTGAGCGCTCTAGAGGAATAAAATGAACTTGAACCCTGAAAAACAAATTTTAACCATGATAGGTGCAAATTTTGATACTTCTTTTGCAAAAGTCACGCTAGCGCCCCAGCATCACCAAGCAAAAAATAGCGCAAATGTGTGCCCTAAATTTTTGCAAAAATAGTGATTAACGCCGCCATGTTAAAGAAATTGGAATTACGCTATCACACAGAAAGAAGCCCTAATCACACCAACTTGTCTTCTAAAAGTAGCGGAATTAACCAACGTTTTCAAAATTTAGTGAATTTGAGATCCTGTCATATATTTACAGAACTTAAAAAATCGAAACCTGATAAGCATCACGTTCCCGTGCTCCATTTCGCCAGAGTTCTCACTCCGGGATAATCTCGCAATCGTTACTAGCGAGATTAAGCACAGTTTTATTTTGACCGTAAAGTGCGATACTGTAGACCTGTACATAACTTGCCAAAGCAAACCATGCAAGTGAAATCTTATGTACAGGCCTAAGATATCGCATTGAACGGTGTAAATAGGCACTTGTTTAACCTCGCTACTAGCTATATTTGACGTCTCAAAGGAACAGGGTATTAAAATAAAAGAAAATACCTTATCGGGGAAAAAATATTGGGGGAAAGTGACGAAAACTTTGAATAGGTGACGAAATTTTTCCCCGACGAAATATTTCCGCGACATTTTATCACCCAACCAAAACTTGTACCCGATTGTACCAAATTTTGGTCGGGGAAAAGTGACAAAAATGTCTCTAGGTGACGAAATTTTTCCCCGACTAAATAAAACTCCGACATTTTTTTCCCTGATAAGGTAATAGGGTGAAATAGAGGGTATCTTAGAACACTCCTGTGTCACAGACCCACTGGGACCCCAGCCCCACTGGAAAATTTGGTAAAAAATCCGTCCTCGGTGGGAAAATACCCTGGAATTTCAGCCCCAATGGCAATTTGAATCCCCATTCGAGATAAAATGTTTAAAATTATGCACTCCAAAACCATTCCCACTGGATTTTTTAACCTTTGGAACAATAAAATTTCTATCCCAATTTGGATTTCAATAGGAATTTTTACCCCCACTGAGGAAAAAGTTCCACCGGGGCTGTGAGACAGGGATGTTTTAGAAGCTTACCATTTTCTTGTTGTGTCTTGATGAAGTGAAGATGCGATAAATTCTCCACGTTTTCCCGAATAACGAACCAAATACAATACTGAAACCCGTTACCAAGGAAACGGTGGATGCCTAAGTGAACGAATAATTATATAGAATTTGTAAACGCGATAGACTTGATAACCTCTATCAAGAATATGCTAACTCTCATCAATACGAGAGGCTTTCAAAATATTTTTGGAAGTCAAAGTTTTTTTTCTAAAATTATAAAGCATGATGATATCATCTATGCCTTTTCAAAAGTTTTTTTTGGGTTACAAGCTAAAAAAACCCGGTCTCTGTGGGCTTAGATTAGCGAGTTTATGTATTTTCACTTTTTAGGGCGGTAGAGTGACTGAAACAATTTGGAATAACCCGCAGTTCTGACCCGCAAAATCGAGGACGGTAAAAGAACTGATTTACTGTCGTTCTCAGCTGGTCAGGATCTACTCAAATTAGAACCTTGCCGTCTTCGTTGCAGAAAAACGCACATACATAAACTCGGTATTACAAACTGAGGAGGAACTAAAAAAGTTTTTAGCATACAGAGATATGGCTCAAATAGATTGTAAACTAAAACACGAATCACAAATTTCACGCGTTGTAAACACAATCATGCTTTACCTCGCTTTCGAAACAGAAAGAATAAAACGCACGAATTCGATAACTTACCGAACACATAGCCGTTACATTTCCCGCCACAACGAATCGTGTATCCATTCCGTAAAATATCATGGACAAATAACATAACACAGACCCGAATATCATGACGTTGTTCACTACGGGTGACGTCAACTTTAAAGCCCTAAACAGTTCGAACATAAGAAATTTCATATTTGGGTTCCTTGAAAGCCTATTTCAAGATTATTTTCAATTATCTTAGATAAGCAGATTTTTAATTTTTTTTTCACTGAAAACTTTACATCCATTTATCGCTAGATGAACGTTAATTGGACGTTTAATGTCTGCTGAAATTCGAGAGAGTGTCCGTTGGCAATCAAACAGATCATTTATTCTGCGTATGCTACGATCTGCTCGAAAGGGGTTTGGCGAATGTGACTATCTGACCAAACTGTTCAGCCAAAACATTCGAAAACACGTTTTCTTTTGCTTGAAAATGAAAGCTAAAGCGACTGGGATCTAATGTTTTTATGATTGACAGTTGTTTTTGGTACGATTGTGCTCAAAAGCTCATTTAACATCCATCATTAATCTGGATAAAAGATCAAAGCGGTGCATCAACCTAGGCAGATTCTCTTACGGAGCATACTTCCATACATACCATGGGCAGAGTATGAGAACCTGCACGGAGATTAGTTTATTGTTATACTTACTTAATATTTCTGTACACATTATTCAAGAAAAAGATGACAATGGAACAAACGATTCCAAAAATATTGACACTCCATGACGTAATCCATGCGTAATCATTATACGTCACCCGCTTCTCAAGTCTGGTCATTCTATCCGTCAGAATCGAACCTATAGTAATAAGAGTAAAATATTGAATAGTTTTTTATCAATGGAGAATTGGAGCTTATTTTCAAGTGCCTGATAAACGTCCGATCTCGTACTCAGAGCCACATGCATCACTTTTTGGTTTTACTGATGGATGTGAGAATTGTGAATAAAACGAACTAAGGGACTGTGTCCGAGTTTGATAACCCTACCTCAGTTTTGAATCCTAACCCCTCCCCCCCCAACCCCACGGAACGTATTAGGACTCCATCTTGTTCATTTTTGGAAAATATCTCCAGCTGTCAAGATAAGGCTTTTCACAAGTAAAATAACCACCATCGAGGTTGATCGAGAATGTAATCTTACCATTTTTGAAATGTGACTTTATACTCTCAAACCATTGGAAATCTCCTGTGTGTAGTTGATACGATCCTATGTCCGAGAAAAGCCCAGATGGTTTTCGAGCGTTAAATGTAAACCTTAGTTTTTGAAATGTTATGGCGGTATGGCGACCTTCACGTATTGATTGCGGGTTGTAATCTCCCTGTGTTATAAAAATAAATACACTTTTTTTTATAAGAACAAACTATATGAGAGCATAAGGCTTCGCTGGCCAAAATGTTAAGAACAATTTAAGAACATTTTAAGGCTTTGTGGACTCAAAAACACCCTATTTTTTAAGAAAAATATTCATGAAATTGTGAAAATAAGAATATGTTAAGAACATTCTTAGGCTTAAAGCTCAAAAAGTTAAGAACATCCGAAGGCTTCAAAAATTTTTGATGTTCTTATAAAAAAAGCGTGTAGAAGATGAACTTATCATATAAGGGACGTAAAAACAGGGTATCAGGAAAAATAAATTGAAGGGCGCACAGGGTGCACAAACACCGAAATGCCGACGCATTTCTCTTGGATTGCCGTCAACACCAACAGCAGAATTTGCTAAAATCTTTATTTTGTCAGCGCATTGTATGTTTGACACCGAGACACCGATGGAGAAAAACAGTAAACCACCCCTTCGTGAAACCTGTACGTACCCCTTCATTCGAATTTCAAATACTCTAGTATATAAGGCTCCCAGTGGTTTGCGTGCAGAATGCGTGAATGGGATTTTTCACTTGCGTGAATACGTGAAAGATTTTAAAAAGTTGTGTGATTAAAACTTTTCGTGAATTTCGAAAAGAGTTGCGTGAATACGTGAATTTGGAAAAAAAATTCAATGTTTTTGCGTGGATTGAAGGCCTCTAGGGATCACCGTTTGAAAAAACGAAAATACATACCACAACACCAAGAAAATTAACGTTATTAAATGCTTTGTAGAAATTTCTCATCTTTGTCACATTATTGTATTTTGTATCCAAGAAAACATCGCTAGGATCTGTAAAAAAGAGAAATCAGATATTCAAATTCTAGCATGGAAGCTAACGATAAAATAAAATTCGTCTCCACAGATCCATTGAAAGACATCTAAATATTTCCGGCTATTTGCTTTTCAAAGTCAGACACAATAATATATAAATTTGCGCTTTAGAAAACCCATTCAAAAACTATCAAATCTTTTAATGAATGTGATACGTAGGCATTTTGAGTGATTTGATTTAAAATAACCTCTACTTATCACTCAGCTAGTAGTAATCCCATTGGATAGATGAGTTTCTATTGAGGCAGGTGTAGGGGCAGGGATGTTTGAAGTTCGAAATAAAAATTTCAATGTTTAAAGATCATCATTCAATGTATTTGCTGACAAAGTATTTCTTCTACCCCGCGCTACGAAACTCTTTTACTTATTATGCTTTTTCAGCATAAGAGGCTGTTTGTCAAAATGTTCCATATTTAAAATAAGGGAGGGTCAGAACGAGTTCATAGAACTTACCACCATTTTGTTTCAATAAAGAATCGAAAGCCATTCCCATTCGGTATATCTCATCCACTAGATACAAAGCACCTCTTTCTGTGGCTGGAAGAGATAACCTTCGGAAATCAAAATTTGGGGCTTTTGCTCTGATAGTATCGATTAACCATTGTTTGTTCTTGTCGTGGTTTATTTTAAGCATCTCAAAAACATCACCTACGGTCTAGGGTAGAAAAAAGATAATGATTTAACCAACATCATCCCCGTGTATCTCACGGACCGTAGTGCAATGGTAGAGCATCCGACTACGGTTCGTAAGGTTGTGGGTTCAACCCCCAGCCGGGTCATACCAAAGATTCTCAATATGGTACTTGATGCCTCTATGCTTGATGCTTGGTGCATGACCTTCGGGTCGTCTCCGACTGCCGTCGCAGACTTACTTAAGCATAAAAAAGTAATAAGACCTTAATTTAATCTAATTCAAGTAATTCTCCATTAAGTGTTGTAACAAGCAAACCAGGCGCTCCCCGCTCATGCAAATGTGCCGTTCATTTCGTAATATACACGCTTTTTTTTATAAGAATACACTTTATAAGAATGCCCATGATGAAAATGACCAAAAAATTAAGAATATGCTAAGAATATCACCATCATGGAATTTTGCTATTCAAGCAAAGAATGTCATTTTTAGAGCATTCTAAATCATAAATTGCCAATTACCCCCAAGTAATAAGAATGCTGTAAGAATATTTTAGGATGATTTTCCCAAAAAAGTTAAGAATATCCATGATGAAATGGATTTACACCATTCTTATAAAATAAAAAGCGTGTACCGAGCCCGTTAGCTGCTGAACCAAGAAGAACAATCAAAAGAATATCTAAAATGCTCTAAATTAATGAGGTTTTCTCATTCATAGACATCGTCCCTGACCGGGTGGAACTTGTTTGCACACAGACCCAGTATCTACGACTATAATTTCAAAATTCATTGCCGTAGAGGGTCTGTTGTCATTGTCTTTTCTCATTTGAGATTTTTTCAAACCGACCGCTGAGACGGAGTGTTGGTGAGCGAGGGGAGACGATGAGAGAAGTTTTGCTATTTATAAATCATACTTCATCGCAGAGGTCTCTGTACGGGAATTTCTTTATCAAACAGACAATGCGCACGGAGTGTACTACAAAGCGATAAACGTAAAATGGAATGGAACAGGACAAGCGGATTGATACTGAGACTGATAGAGGATATCAAAAAAGCAAAATTTGCCAAAATAAAAAAAACCAAACGAAATCTCCTGAGTGGATATAGTTCAGCAGTCTTCCCAAACTCTCCACATAATAAAATGAGGTTATATTTTGATGGAATTGAATTTTACGGCTATAAAGCTCATCCATCTGCGAGAATATTTTTAAAAGACAGAGATTTCATTTCACGGGTTTCACTACTACAGTTGACTTTCTAATTCGATCTTCAAGGGACCAAAAGATTTATTTGTTAAAGAGAAAGATTCGAACTACAGAAGGTAATTTAAACCAGATACCGACAATATTTTAGTTCAAATTACATTCAAGAGATTCGTATCGTAAAGATTCGAATTAGAGAGAATTGACTATACGATGATATTTTACCAATATATCTGACTCCGGAGGGGAGGGACACATATTGTCTGACACGCGGCATGTGCCACCCTTAAGGGTAGGTTTTTCAGGACAACGAAGTGCACTGTAAGGGTATCTTTTCACTGCTCAAGGGCTACACTGTAAGGGTATCTTTTCACTGCTCAAGGGCTACACTGTAAGGGTCCGATTTTGAAAGCCATTATTTTGGCGGCACATGCCGTCGTTGAGAAATCGAGTACCCTCCCGGGATCTGACTTTCTAAAATATTTTTTAGGGTACCTTGTTACCATAATCTGTTTTTGAACCAAAAGAGCGGCTTTTTTGTGGTGCAATCCGTATAGTACTTTCCATAGCCTCAAAAATTTCCAATAAAGTACATTCCATTTTTAATCTTCCAGGATAAAAGAATATTTGTGTCTGGTCGAGCATTACGTAACCGCTCTTCTCAATCATGACAGTTTGGTAACGTGGGAAAACCATGTTGTTCTGTCTAAGCTAGAGAATGAAAAAGATAAAGAAAATAGTTGGACACTCTTTCTATATCGATCTTCAAGGGGAATTGGATTTTCATCGAATAATGGAGTTTATTTAAAATTCAATGTAAATTTGGGATTTCGAAAAAAAGTTTTGATCGATCCCTACTTTGGGTAGAAGTTCCACTCGAGAAATCAGGCAACGGGGGATGTTACAAACTTTCTAAATTTTGCTGCACTTCTTACCAAACAATAGGCGCGGTAATACCAGCTTGGGAATTGGATTCCATTGAAAATAATGATACGTATGTCGTTTTCCTGCATAAAGAAAAACAGTTTTATTAAAGAACGTGTAAGTTTTGCTTTTTTTGTTTCCCAATTTCTTCCCACGTAGCTTTAATGAAAACGAAATCGTAGCAAATACATGTAGCGAGACGTATCTATGCGTGATTTCTCTTTAGTACTTTATAAATTGGATCCTATGATATTAAATTCGTATGCGTTGGCCATAATGTCAAAAATCAAAATCATTTGTAGTCTTTAAAAATCAGTAGGAAATTCCTCTTTTTCTCAAATAATGTGACCATGAATTATTATTATGACCTATGATTGTAATTAATCCTTGATGAAGACCCCCGGGGCCGTAACTTAGGCAAAATGGGTGACATAAGGGTCCCATTTTCACACCCTTGAAAGTCCCTCAAAGGGGTACAAAAATCATTATTAAAGTTGGGTAAGGAAAATCTATATCAAAGAATAATATCTTGTATTTCCCAAGTAAAATAAACATAAAAAGATAATTTCTTGTATTTTCCAAGGAAAATGACTTTTAAATAATTTCTTGTATTTCCAAATGAGAATGACTTAATCTCTTGTATTTCCAAAGGAAAACGACTTTAAATTGGACAAAACTTGCACTCTCTAAGGGTAGACTTTTGAACTTCGGCTCGGTCATACCCGTCATCTTACTCGTCATCTCGCAAACCTATAACCCCCACCCCTGAAGACTATTTCGCTAATCAATAAGGTTCAGGAAACGTAACTCTTTTATACTGTCAAGGCAAACTTCATTAGGAAGTTAAGACCAAAATAATCATAAAACGATGACAATAAGAACACTTTAAAGAACATTGTTAGATTCTGAAGACAAAATGTTTAGAACATCCTAAAACTTCAAAAAAAAAAAATTAAAATAATATGTACGCAAATTGTCTTCTTTAAACCCTTTGCGTGCCGTTACCTTGTTTTTGTACCCCAATCCATTTGCCGAGGGGTAATTTTTTTTAGTAATCTGATTTGCCGATGTCGTATATATACGACATGCAAATTTTAACTCGTGTTGCCGCATGTCGTATATATACGACAAGGATATTTTATTCCTATTTGCCAATGTTTGACATTTGTATTTGACATTTGTTTTATATTTTATGATAGACTAAAATAAACCTGAAATAAATCTTTTGAGCACTTAATATATACTGTCACTATTACTATTTGGATTTTTTTATGTCGGATATATACGACATTGGCAAAATAAGAAAACCATTTTCCTAAAAGCTGATTTCTCGGCAAATAGAGCTCCCTCTTTTTTAAAGGCCTCGGCAATTAGGTAAAAAAATTTGATGTTGGATATATCTGACATTGGCAAGTAGAGTGAAAATTTGCATGTCGGATATATACGACATCGGCACGGAAAGGGTTAAAGCTTTTGCTTTTAATGAAGTTTCCCCTTTTCATATAAGGCATTTCTAATACAGGTCAAAACAAAAAGCATACCAAGATTTTTCTTGGAGGATATTGTTTTTTAAATTAATGGCTTTTATCGATCTGGCTCAGCATGAAGGCGCGTCGCTTTCTGTTGTTTCCTTTTACACCTAGTCTGAATCGCAGACTTCTAAAACCCCAGGTAGTATGTCTATAGGGAGCACGAATCCGTTAGTGGATACCAGCAGCCTTATTTTACACCCAAACATTATCTTTGATTACCTTAATTTTCTGGATGGGTACCAACATATCGTTTATATCTTCAAATACTCGTTGACCATTACGATCATAAGGAATGGAACTGATACCACCATGATAAAGCTTAAAATGTAAAGCTTCCACTCCATTTTTCTTCAAATATTGAACAATTTCATCGTTTTCATCCTAAAGTTAGAAATCGCAATAGAGTCGAGTCTCAAAAACTTGAACCCTCACGGCGAATACATTTTTGTTTGAGTTAAGGAAGAGTTAATTTCGATTTTTATAGAGTGAGTTTTTAAGGCATTGTTATC
This sequence comes from Clytia hemisphaerica, assembly GCF_902728285.1. Taxonomy (NCBI): domain Eukaryota; kingdom Metazoa; phylum Cnidaria; class Hydrozoa; order Leptothecata; family Clytiidae; genus Clytia; species Clytia hemisphaerica. Next base: position 132,031 of record NW_027104620.1, read on the forward strand.
TGAAGGAACGAGACAATTTTTTTCGAGTTAACGAGGCATTTTAGTTGTAGAGGTTCGATTTAAAGAGACCTCTACTTATTAGAGCGTGAAGCAACATAAAGGTATTTTGAATATTACATGTCAAATTTAGTTTGAATTCGGATCCTAACCTAAGAAGATCGTAAGAATATTCTAAAAGTTTAAAATATTTTAAATTTCCTTGAATGTATCTTAAATATTTTAAGCCTTCTTAAATGGATTAAATGAAAAAACACCGTGTACTTACTTCCTCAATAAATTTGTCATTAATTTGAGTGAAGATTGCAATCCTTGCCCAATTGAAATGGCGAAGCATTTGCACCAGGGCTTCTAAAGAACTAAGTTTTAATCCAACTTCTAAATCATTCTGAAAAGAAAAATCAAATTGATTTGCAGGCGGGTCACTTGCAGAGAAAACATTTACAAAATTAAATTCCTGCTTTTACGCAGTACCACCCGTACGAATTTCCGTAAAAAGATGGAAAAAAGTTTCAAAATTTTTTATTCTTTATATGGTAGAAAAAACCCACTGCAAGGGTTTATTCTAGACTAATTTTCCCTAAAAACATAGTAAGCCGGTGTCTAAAATGAAGAATATCAATATATTTTTAAGAAGTAGAAACTCCTAGCTGGTACACGAAATTGCTATAATCGTTAAGGACATTTTATGAATGTTGAATCAACATTGTGTCTCAGCTAGGTAGCAATTTATCTGGCTGGCTGTCGGTGTAGACGGGACTGACGAGAGAGTGTATATCCTCTTTTCTTTTTGTGACAAACCTGGAATTTCGATTACTTTTGAGTTGGAGTGCATTATACCCTTGTCTGAACTAATAACCACCAGATTACCTAACCAAAGCTGATTTAGCTGAGCTGGTGGCGACCAAGGATCGATCCCTTGGATTACAAGTTGAGTACTCTACAAACTGAGCTACCTGCAGTTACAAACTTACATGTGGAACATGAAAATTGTCGGTGACAATATGTGTCAGCAAGTAGGATTCTATATTGAACGGACCAAAAACATATTGTAATGGATATTCCTTCTTTCGAATTGTCGACATCGCATGATTCATTGCAAGACCTTTCTTGCGCTGAAAATTAAAACGAAATAAATTCGACATCAATGGACATTCTCCAATTCCATTTTCATAAAACAAGACAATCTTGTACCCAGAGCCAGTTGCAAGACTTTTTGATTTTAATGATCGACGCTATCAGAATCTTAAAAAAGCGAGCGAATAAGGGACTGGGTTTGATTTTGAAAAGAAAGTTATTTTCAAAATACAGAATGTTTCTGGAAGTGCGATTGAGAGTGTTTCTTGTTTAGAGGGAGTTCATTATAAAATGAAAATAAAAATGCTGTCTTGGTGACACTGTGAATGCAAGACAAGGGTCAACAGAGCCTTACAAGCTGACTTATAAAGTTGTTTCCATAAGATGTTCATAAACGTTCTTAAGCTCTAGGTTAACTTTGAAAGTTGATTCAAACAATTGCGGGTTGTTGACACTGTTGGGTTCCTGGATTTCGGGAAAATACATCCCTATGTCACAGACCCGGCGGAGCTCCCACCCTACTGGAAAATTTCAGCTAAATTTTCATCTCCATTTGGGAAAAATACTTTACAATCTCAACTAGGCTGGGAAATTGACTTCAATTGATTTCATTTCAATTGGAAATTGAATGGAAATAATTTTACTCTTAAAAGCCATTTCCATAGGTATTTTTAAGATTTTATATTCCCATTGCGATTTTCATCCCAAATGGGGTAAAAAATTCAACCGTAGCAATGAGACAGGGATGTAAAAATAATTTAACTCGATTTTTTTCCTCCTTAGCCAGCTGGTACACAACGTTGCTTCAACGTTTATCTAACGCTCACAACGTTCATAATATTATATTATGACGTTGAAGCAACTCTGTGTGTCGTGTGTCAGCGGGGTAGCTTTATGTAAATCATTATTTGGATATTATAATGTGAGGTAGGTCTTATTTTGAACTTTTTTGCCTGATGGGGTGTTATGTTTTTTTGCAACTTCAGTCAGAAAAGCAGGATATGACTCGAATCGCCAGAGGTGTCTTCAATCAAATTTAAAACCAATGACGTTTTGATATAATTGATTTTCGTGGGAAGAATTTGGCCTTGTTATTACATTTCTTACAAGTTATTTTTTAAGCACGTCCTTTGTGGCTTTGAGTAATTAAAAACAACCCTCATTTCAACAATTTCCTAATTGCAAATGTTCAAAAAAAAATTATTACTCTAATTTCAGTCAGTTCATTTTTAAAGAGAAGATTTTTACTTTTCCTGGCGTCGCATGTTAAGAGGATCTTGAAGACTAATGTTCTATCGTTGTATAAAGAAAATATTTTTAGCAGATCATTGAGCTCGTATGAAGATCCTTAGCTCGTTTTGTGATTATTCTGATAGCGCTCGCGATTATTTGTACTACGTCCATCAGTAAAATAAAAATGTTCGCAGTGCCGTAGGAAGCATTTTCCTATCGGATGGGCTGAAGTTCAGTGACATTGCAGTGATTGCTTGAAAATGCACTCAAACATGCACTTAAAAGACACATTATGACAAAATAACCATTTTTAAAATATTATTGGATTGCTACGGCACTGTGTTGGTATTTATGGCTCTGGGTACAAGATTGGAAGATCATTAATATTAATGGGAGGGCTCGATTTACAGAAAATTATTTAACGAGTACAAGGGTTGAGCAGCATTAATTTGATGATTCCTTATAAAGAACTCTAATTAATGCTCTAGTTATCGTCGGTTAAGGTGATTAGTGAACAATTTTTGTGGAGGAGGCTGCGATTTCCTGTGCCAATTCAATAAACAATATATCAATATACTTTTTGTCAAACTTTTTCATTACATCTTCCAAATAATACGCGAGCTTTGCCAAAAAAAATCCATAAGGATCTGATTATTATAGAGAGAAGAAATATCTGTTGTTCGGAAATATAATTTTTTACTTTAGAAACAATAATTATGAAGTTAAGTCAATTTTCAATGGAATAAGAACAAATTAAGAATAATTCAAGCCTTGGATTCCCAGAAAATCTTATTTTATCGCGTTATCTACCTTGGCTTTTTTTTGAAAACTCCAAGCTGAAATTAAATGTTGTTTCAACAACGTCAAATAAAACGTTCAAAGAACAATGAAACAACATTATTCTTAAGCTTACAGTCATAATAGCGAGTTTATGTATTTGCACTCTTGATGACGGTAAAGTGACTGAAGTGATTTGGTAAAACCCGCAGTTCTGAACCACAAAATCACGGACGGTAAAAGTGCTGATTTACCGTCGTCCTCAGTCAGTCAGGATGTAGAGAAATTAGAACCTTACCGTTTCCGTCGCTGAAAAACACACATACATAGACTCACTAATACCTATAATTTTACGGAAGGTGTCATATTTAGAAAATGATATTTCCACGCTAAGGTTCAGTAATTTTCCATCAAAACAAAATGAAGCTTTTCTATTAGTTAAGAATAACGTGATAGTACCGATATTGGCCTATAGAAAAACTTTATTATTTATTTATGGTTGATAGCGAACCGTAACGTATAAACGGGGTATTAAATTCTTACATAATCATCTTCGTAGTGTATCTCAATTGTATGGTTCGGTAAAATATCCTTCTTCTCGTTCAGCAATTGAACACCTGTGTCAAGAGCAGCTTTGTAAGAATGTCTGTCGTCATTCAAATAATAAGGTGTGTAAGCGTTGATATGGATGACATTATCCGCCGCTTGTGACAATGAAGATAAGAATTGAGCAATGAGCAGCAAAATGCATTTCATTTTCATTTTTAAATATTTCTTTTCAATACTTCTAACTAATATAAAGAAAAGACTGAAATTGGATAGAAAATATATAAATGTGATGGAAAATGCAATAATATTGTCAAGTCCACATCCAGCATGTTCTGTTCTGTTCTCTCCGATTTGAAGTTTTTCTCATAAAAACACTAAGTTTGAGAATTTAAGAGTTTGAGATTTTAAGTAGTGGGCACTTATTCTTGTATGGGTACCCTAACCCCCTGCCCTAGCCAAAAAATCTTGCTCTGGCAGCCGAGAGGACCAGATTACACCAACACCATCTCATAACGTCATCAAAGGCATCAAAAGTCAAAATCATAAACTTTTTGACATATAAAATTTTTTTAGAAATCTCTTCATCTCACACATTCCCGGGTAATAGTTTTCTATACAGTGCAAGGTAAACAAATCCTCTCACATTGGCGTAGCGAGATACCCTGCAAAATTTATGAGGGAGTGCAGACGTTTATGACATATCCATTATCTTTTGAAAAACAAAGACAATAATTACAGTGTCGTAAAAACTGCTCTCATCCATAGATTTTGCAGGGTATCTCGCGACGCCTATGCTTTCAGTTCAGAAAGTTCATTAATCGACGTCGTAATGACTTTGGTGAAGGTTCAATAATACAGGATGTCCAGAAAAAAGGAGAAAATCTAAACACTAACAGATATACGAGTAGAATCTTTTATGTTTCTTTCTTCTTCTTTTGTTAGAAGAAAACCCCACACATTGCATAAAACATACCGACCTACTTTGACCGTCTCACTCGATTGCCGATTACTCCAAAAGTCATTTAATAAGTGATCAGCTTTTTGTAATGAATACCTCCCTTCGACGCTAGCAGATACATTTAAATAAAACCTTTTTCAAATTTAACGACTTTATAATTGTAATATTTTAATGACTTATATTCATGACTTCCAGTCAAATTACTTTGTGCGTGGTCGTATTGTATCGTATTTTTGTTTATTTCAATTTTCAAGCCTTTTTTTATAAAAACAGTTTTATACCAACCAAAGTCAAAGACATAAAAAAATAAGAACAATTTAAGAACAATGCTGAGCCTAGAATCCCTTTTTAAAAAAATTGAAGGGTCAAAATTCCCTGGTCGAAGTAGCAAAATAAAAGTAAAAAACCCTAAAATATCTAAATTTTTCTCCTACAAACAATTATTGACTAGTTCTTATAAAAAACGAGTGTATGTCGTTAAAATGTAATTATCATGGTTTACGACTGTTGTTTTAAAATTTGTAAAGAATGCTGTCGCGTTTGCGTTTCCCGTGCAACACAATATTTTTCCCTGTTTCACCAATGTTTTACAGACCCTCTTGATAATCAAAGTTTTTAATCCTGACAAAAACACATTAGATGATGACCTTGATTATAACCCTGTCTCGTCAGAACACATCATTATTTCTAGCTGATTAATTTAAGAAGCTTTGATCAGAACAGATCAAAATTTCTAATTGAGACCTTTTCTTTAGAACGCATCCGAAAAAAAGGTCGTCTCGCCGGCTGCTTTCGAAAAAAGTTGAATTCCATATCAAATTTTAATGTCAGGGTACAGAGATAGAACAAGGCTTTTTCAAATGTGCGTTATCCAGCTTCGCTATTTCATATCCCTGGTGATAATATTCAATGTTTTACTCGTGAAATAACAAGAGTTTTCATTACAACTCTAGATATCTTTGTCTAGATAATCGTCAACAACTTTTAAAGTGCAGACCTTTTTTATCCTCTAACACAATCAATGAGAGAACTATGTGCTTGTGAAAAAAATCATTATCCAGATCCTAGTAACCTGATAACAGCTGTTCGTAATTTTCTTACGGGCACGGTAAACTTCTGAAAGCCCTTGAAATTTAATCATCTGATGAAAATAGTTCTTCCGCGGAAAATTCTACAACAAAAATCTTGTTGTGCGCCGGAAAGTCAAAAACTGATACGGTGCCCTATTCATAAACACAATCACGCGACTTTTTTTGTCATTCCCAGTCCTTTTAGACGAGCGTGGTATTTACGATTTTGAATCAGCATATTCGTCAGATTGTTATGTTTCACCCATCCATTTAGCGTGGTAGGCAGAAAACAACCACAATCTGATCTTAGGTTAGATCCTAGTGGACAGACTAAAGAAAACTTGTTCTAGATTGTTATTCCAAAACATTATCAGTTTCCAATCAATGATTCATGAATCCACCGTCATGTCAGCATCAACTAAAGTCATTAAAAGTCATCGATTTCAAGTACAGTATAATTGTTTCAAAAATAGTTTGAAAACGAGGTTAGCAATGTTATTTTATTGATTTCGAGAAAAATGGTATATCCTGTCCTATACTACTAAGTCAAAGCATAGTCCGTATAAGAAACCCTGGTCTGGAAGCTTATTGTCTTTACTTTTTGTTAGCTTTTTTCTTTGTTAATATATCAAAAGATGAAAATCGATTTGCTCAGTTTTTGATCACGTTACCAAGTGCCCCTCTTGGGATTGGTTTAAGATTTAATTACATGATCAAAAAGTGAGCAAAACAAAGTAATTTCTCAACGCAAGTTCAAGTAAGAAACAATTATATAAAGAAACAAAAGGCTTCCAGACCGGGGTTTTTATACAGACTATGGTAAAAGTTGTCAAACATACTAAGATAGACAATAGATTTGATAACTTAATTAAGGTCATCAGGTAACATTTTGTTTCGCTGTCAACTGTTCGACACTTTTCATAACTTTCTATAGTAGTAATAATACGCCTCACATTTTGAAACCTATTTCAAATAAAACTTTCCCATCCGGAACGCAACGTCGTTTTGACGTCCGCCTAATGTACAGTCGGTACAGTTGGTTTGACCTCTCATCCATTTAATTTGATGGTTTCGTTGCAAATCAATCAAGAAAATTCTAATTATGCAGTCTAACATGCTGGATGACTAAATTAAAATCGGGTATATAACCCGGGGGGGGGGGCACTTAAGAAAAACGACATACTGTACGTACGGTCCTTTAGGGTCCCTTTCCCAAGCTTAAGCTTCCCAAAGTGTACTGTAAGGGTTGATGAGAGCTAAGATGAGAAAAAGTATACTCTAAGGGTGTAGAATTTGGAAAATCTGACCATTTTTTTGCCTATGGTCAATACACCGTAAGAGTCGATTCTTCGCCAAAATTTACTCAAACTTTGGCTAAATTTTCTCACTGAAACTCGATGGGGATCGATATTCCCATATTTTTTATGACCCAGGATTTCAATTCTTTTGTTTTCAAGTCAAAAAATTCAGTGGGGATGGCAAAAATAACAGAACATTTTGCAGTGAGAATTGGTTTATTTGTTATTTTCAGAGGGGACAAAAATTGGAGGATGATTTTCCACTGGGGACGATAATTTGGCTAATTTTACCAGTGGGAAGGGTTCTCGGTTCGTCTGTGAGAAGGGGGCGTACTAATGTCATTCTGTAGTGCTATGGTGGCCATCACTCTCCACTCACACCTGAGAGGCTCGAGTTCGATTCCCATCATGATACCATAATGCACTTGACAAATGAATGAACATTCACTGGGTTCAACCCATGCCAACTACTCTGATGATACAAGAGTGTTGGTAAATATTCCAAACATTGTGATGTGACATATTGACATGTTGCCACGTGTTCGCCTTCGCAGCGAGAACACCGAGTTTTCCCTCTCCGTCGTCTGAGTGTACGCCATGACTCAACATAGCTGGCATCGGTAGAGTCAAAATCCCTAATTACGCAGCGATTCCTTCTACTCCACGAATAATAAAATTGTAATTAAAAAAAGAAAATCTTGAAAATATCTCTGAAAAATATCTTTAAACAAATCAAATTTACCTTCTACCAGCATTTTGAAGAAACTTTCTTGTCTAGCCTTAAGTCCTTCACCCTTTAATCAATAAAATGTAACTATTACTGTTGTCTCCCGAATAGACGTCCCCCCGCTAATTGCTAAAAGACAAAAGAATCCATCTCCCCCGCTCTTATTAAGACCCCCCCCCGCTAATTAAATTCGAATAATTCAAAATTTTATACAGTGAGAAACTTAAAATTAGTATTGGTCTATCGGGAAAGTTTCATCAGATATTAAATTTTGCTTCATTAACATTCGCTCGAGAAAATGTCCGACTTATCCTCTACTGGAACTACCTGTATGTAAATTACCATAATTTGAAGGTCAAAGTGTAATATTTTACGTACCGTCTAATAATGATATATAATGGTCCGGTCCCGGAAATAAATGTATTGAAAGATCGCATTAATATATTACAGAACCCGAAACTTAATATTTTACATAACATTTTCCGTAAATACGGGAAAAAGAGAAAAAGAACAAAAGTTAATTTCATGTATGAACTTTGAAAAACGTTTTATGCGAACGTTGAAAAGACATTGCGTAAACCTTGAAAACGCTCTGTGAACTGTTATTCATATCCATTATATATTCATTATCCATAAGAAACACTGACCTTTATATATCCCAGGAACAAGCTACATCCACCATCTTTGATCGAAGTTTTTTTTTGAATTGGTACCCGTAAATAAGCCTTTGTAGTATGTTAAAGATTAACGTCTAACGGCGCTACATCATAAAAAACTTTCGAGGGAAAGTATATTAAGATAATACCATTAAGATACCACTTTTCAAAAAACTCTGATCGAAGATTTTGCTTCGCCGGGATTGAAATACGCGGTCTAGGGTATATTTTGACTAAGAGCTCGGTTGTTCTCACTGGGATTTATACATAGACCCTGGAGGCAGTTCCTCAATCCTGGCCAAGCAAAAACTTTTGATCGGAGTTTTTTTGAAACTGGTGCCCGCATTAGGAGATAGCTAGATCTACTTTTGCTTGCACACTAATGTCATAAGAAAATGTAGTGTTTCCGCAATGCCGATGAAGGAAATAGGCTCTCATGCGACCGACCAGAAATTGTTTTTTGATTACTTAAGATCATTGAAATAGAACTTTAAAGATAACTTTTATGTATAAGCAGTATGAAGTAAGCCCTGAATACTAATGTATAAACTACTAACGAACGAAACTTGATTTAAAATGGGAATATCTTAATCAAACGACGTTTGATAGCTTGAACGGTCAACTTGATTTTCTTTATGATGAACCATATATATGAACCCATAGTCTGCGGCCGGGTCAGAAAATCTTCTTTTTTCACCCGGTCGGTTTTCGGAAACACTACATTTTTTATTTTCGCCTGAGAATGGCTTTGGTACCTAGTAGCGTAGACAGGGGTGAAGGAACAATTGCTTTGGAGAGCAGATTTAAACGACACAGTAATTATGCTTTTATACCACGAATAGTTAAGTGATTTGTACGCAGATCATTCTTCAACCCTGTCCACTGGGTACCATTAAAAAGAACCTCCGATCAAAGATGACGGATATAGCTTGGTCCAGGTTTTATAAGAATCAGTAGTTGTTCTCTTAATTTTTCGTAATTGTAAGGCGCTAAAATACTCTTTAGAATGTTCTTAAAGTGTGTAGCATATTGACTATCTTATTTGCTTTTATAAAATCGCCCATGGTAGTTGACCAAAGAATAGTTATTCCGAATGCTGCTTTTATCCCTATTCCTGATATATGAATTATTCTCATTTTCAATAAAAGACGGCGTACAATTTGATTCGGTGATTGTCCAAATTTGCAGATTTTACGTTATGAAATCAATTTGAATTAACAAAGCTAGTTTAGGTAACAGGTTAGGCTTTAGTTTGGTTGCATTTGTTTATTGCATGCAATTATTATGCTGAAGATAGCTGCAATTCGCGTGTACTTATTTGTTACCTCAATGTACAAACGTTACAATATTTATGACATAAACCGGGGGTAATCTAATAAACAAAGCATTTTAAACCCCCGGATCTAATAAAAAAATTCAAAAATTTTTCAAAAAAATTTACTTTTAAACTGAAAATTTTAAAAAGTTAAAATTTTCTGAAAAACCATTCGAAAATTTTTATTCTATTTTGAGAAAACGATGGAAGTTAATTTAAAGCTTTTATCATTCTTAGCATTATGTATTGGGCTCGTTTCCGCCATTCGGTTTCGGCCCATGAGACCCGGAGAACCACTGGAATATTTCTCAATGCCAAATTATATCCAAAATGACACAGAGCTTCTGATCAAGAGAGATGAGCTCCGACCTTTTTCAATGGACAGTTTTACTTTTGGTAATTTTGGGAACGCTACCAGACAGTCAGGTTAGTAATTGACCTTCTTCTTTAAAATCTCATTAAAATTTAGAGGAATAAATTTCAGTGTAAAGAATTGGACGGATTTGGTGGATTTTAACCAAATCAAGTTGCCGTTAAAGTTTCGTCTTTTTCCACTATCCGTCAAATACGGTTGCTGCAATCATGGTTGAAATATAATGTGAATTCCGGTTATTTGTTTTTCAAGATTTATAGTTCCGGTGAGAAAGTCTCTTTAATTTAATCGAATGTTTCAATTTGGGAGGGGTTGGCAGACTTCCAGGCTATATTCTGAGCATTATTGGACTATTTTTGAACTTTTGAATCCTCAGATCCTAGGTCCTAAGTCTTAAATCTAGCATTAAAACTCAGAGTTAAAACTCTACCTTTTGAACGTACTTTAGAGCACTTACAAATCGATTGTGGTTTCAAAACGGTTTTTAGGGGTATTTTGTGGAAACAATAGTTTTTCGCTAGAATTGAAATTATAAGAACTATATTTAAGATCACAACTTTCCTGTCAGTTTAAATGATAAATTTTAAAGGTGCTGGCTTGAAATTTTCACAGTATTATCTTGATGTACTTTTTCATTGATTTCTAAAAAGATTTCACTGAAATATTACGAAGGCATTTCGAGGCACCTCATTAATTTTTGAGTTCTTTCAGCCCAGCCATTTTGTGCTTGTTTAGATTTCTTGGTATTGATTTTATAATTCAAGTGTATTATCAAGAGCATACCATTAATGTCTAAAACGCACTGAGAAGTAAGTATTAACGACAAAGCAATCAAATTCACCATTAAAGATGCTACATTACTGATTTCTTGATCAACAAATAGTCATCAAATACGACAGAGATAGAATAACAGAAATTCAGATGTTATCATTCCAGCCGCGGCTTTCTTATACTATGGTACGAATTAGACTTCCCGTTCGAGTTTGCAAGTATTAAAAGTGTACAAGTCTCTATCCAAGATAATTAACATTATTTAACTTTTTTTTTAAGGATTCAAAGAAGAGAACTCGATGAAAAGATCTGATTGGAGTAAATATCAAGTGGACTATGTTTTATCCGATCTTACTGGAAGAACTCTTGGTGGTTTTACAAATAACATGTTTACCGGCGACCAGTTCACATTGACGGTAATTGATATTTTCATCAGATTACACGTTTTTTTATAAGAACATTCAAAATTTTTGAAGCCTTCCGATGTTCTTAACTTTTTCAGTTTCAAGCCTAAAAATGTTCTTATTTTGACAATCTTTTGGATATTTTTCACCATTTTCCTAAGAAATATGGTGTTTTTGAGTCCACAAAGCATTAAAACGTTCTTAACTTATTCTTAACATTTTCGCTGTCAAAGCCTTATGTTCTTATATAATCTGTTCTTATAAAAAAAGCGATTACATCGCTGATGTTTTTAACTTATTGAGTTTTCAGCTTAAAAAAGTTGTTCTTAAAATATTCTTATTTTCACCATTCTGTGATTATTTTTGTGTGATTACCTAAGAAATTGAGTGTTTTAGAGTCCGTGAAGCGTTAAAATGTTCTTAATATTTTTTATGCTTTATCTTCTTATATACTACGCCTTTTCTCTTATAAAAAATATGTTATTTTTCAAGAAATCAAATTTAGCGTTTCACAACTTTACAATTTTTGTGTCTATTTCGTGCATATCAATGTCCAGGTAATCCCATGAGAAAATATAATCCACTTAATTCATGAATTCGTATTTTTTGGCGAAAACTTTCCTTTAAAATTATGATTTTCAGATAAAATTGAGCTAATTTTTGGTGAATGCTTCGTGAAGCCATTGTAAAAATTTTCAAAAATTATGACTCATGGAAATTAAATGCAAAAGAGTTTTGTGATTGTTTTGGCTCGCGAAATTTAATGCGTTCGGAGTATTTTCTTCGAGGCTCAACAACAATTATTACGAATAAAAAATTAATGAAGTAGGGTCTTTCCTTGATACACATTTTCGATCTTAGCCGCCAATCGCCACTCGGGCATTTTTTGGTCCATTTTACCATCCTAAAACCGTCCCAGTCTTTTTTTTGCACCTAAAGACAATAGAAAAAAGTGTAAAGAAAAGGATGGGATCGAGTTTAGGGTGGTAAATTAAATAATAAAATGGCACGCACCTGACTGCTCGACTACGGTCGAAAAGGTGTATTGATCCTTCTTTTATTGAAAAAAATAATTCACTTAAAAATGTATTGAGTACTTCTGTTGTATTCTTTTAGAGTAAAATCGGTGTCTGGAGTAGTATTAATAGTACCACCATGGAATTTATTATGGCGATGGAACTGAAAGAAATGAACAGCGAAGTGATATTTTGTTCGCATTTGAAAATGAAGAGCGTTAAACTCGAAATACAATACAAGGGAAAGAAAAAACAAGGAGAGCTCTTTAAGTCATTGCAGGGAGAGCTCAAGTCATTTAAACTGGATGGCTCAGTACAGATTAAAGGCGTTTGGAGAAAGGTAAGAAAATAAAAAACTGCAATCTATGTCTAAAAAAAGAATCTATTTACGATAAGTATGCACTCTTTTTTCTTTTACCTATAACTTTTGAAAGATTTCTTCAATCTTTAAAAATTTGGTATCATTGGAAAGATACAGTTAAGGAGTGGAACAATTTGAAATAAAAAGATCTTTAAAAAAATACTAAAAATGAAGATAAAAATGAAGAAAAAAAATGAAGATCTTGTAGAAAAGTCCTACAACTATCATTTCACTGAAGTAAATCCTTGATCATCGAACGATATCACTGTGAAAAAATTTCTCAAAAATATTTATTCAGTCAAAAGATATCAAACACTGTAACGTGCTAAAGCACTGGGCTCAACTTCAGTATACGCGTGAATGTGAAAGGCCCAATTGTAAACACTTTTTTAAAAAGGGCAATGGGTACTAGGGATAAGAGAAGGCCGATTGTAAACCCGTGGTGAATGGTGATTGGATTAAGAGAAGGCTAAGTCGTAAACCCATAGGGTGATGAGTAATCAGGACTAGGGAAGGCTTAAAATTGTAATCCAAAAGTGATGGTTACTCGGAATAAGGCAGAGCTAAATTGTAAACTTTGGTTGATAAGCCTACGTGGCGATCGTTCACAGGAAAGGGAAAGGCTCGATTGTAAACCCAGATAGATGGATACTTAGCAGGATTAGATAAGGCTCAGTCGTAGGCAATTTCAGGAATAAACAAAAATCGGAATGAAATATCTAAATTGCAAAAATTCAAGTAGAAAAATTTAAGGCATTGACACTTGAAAAGTTAAAAAATGATATTTGACGTCAATAAATTCATTTTTACGTCAATGAATCTAAAAAAAAATTTAAAAAATATTTTTTGACGTCAGTTATTTTGACTTTTATGACGTTAAATAAGCGCAAAATCCCGGTAAAATGGGGATGACTCGCGAAAAAAGCGAAATTTAAAAAAATGAGAAAACTACCCTTAAGTTTTAACATAAGGAGGGCGTGTGCCAAATTTCAGCTCCGTAATAGCTCAACTGAAGTTGAGAATAAATATTTTAGCAAAATTTCTTCACCGTGATGACCTCCTAAGATCAAAGAATCAAAAATTCTAGCACTTTTCTACAAAGATTTTCATTTTTTCTTATATATTTCATCTTCGTTTTTAGAATTTTTTTAAAGATTATTTTTTAATTTCAAATTGTTCCACTCACAAATATCTTTCCAACGATACCAAATTTATAAAATTTGAAGAATTCCTTCAAAGGAGTGCACACTTATTGTGAACAGACTTTAGCATAATATTTTGAAAGCCAACGCTCATTTGACGGCCATATATTTGGTAAAAAATTGTTTTATAATTTTGTCTGACACTTTCATATTCAAAGTATAATGCTATAAAAGATTCCTTTAACCCCCTCCCCGTATACTACCTGCAGTTTTGTAAGGGTCTTCGACTGAGATTATAAGTCAAAGAGATTACGTCATCCCTCCCCCTTCCCCACGGTAATCCATAATTCTTTCCGCATAAAACGCACAAAAAGGAAAACTTGTTTCTCTTTTAGGGTGTATGATATTCTTTTAACAGGAATAAATACCTAAAAATCCTCAATTTTTCCACCCACAAAAAGGGAAATTCTTATTTCGGGGCGTGGCTATTGAAAGAAAAAAAATTGATATACCAATACAAAGATACCATGCTGTAACCTGAGTATCAGAGGTTGAGAATATTTCAACCTCTGAAGACCAATAATAGAAATTTTATCGCGCAAGTGTCAATCTAATCACTGTAGAAAAAATCAAAGATGAAAAGTAAATATTACCATAGTAATGTCTAGCAGACTGTTTCAGTATGCAGTTTACTATTTACGAATTCCCCCAGAAACCTCCAAGTGAAATTGAAATGAGTTTCTTTCAAAATAAATCTTTTAAACGTGATCCCCCAAATGTATGACAGTAATTACTAAACTTTTGATACACCTTTCCCGTAATTCGTAAAACTAGTGCGCGCGCATTATTTTGATGCTCTCCACCGTTTGGTCTCTGGATGTAAACAAACTCGTTTTTGCCTGCGTTTCCTTAGGGAAATTTGGTTTTTTAAGCTTTTCTTAAGTTTTGTCGAACAAAACCCCCTCAAATTTTAGTATGTTCAATCTATTCATGATATTATTCCACCCTGAAAATCTCTTCCCAAAAGAAGATCGCTATCGAAAGTTAGAAGCTGAAAACCCACTTTCCCTGAACCCTCGCATGAAAAAACGCGTTTGTTTACCTCCCGAACAATTTTATACACAACGGTGGAGCGCACATTTTCCCGGGTGATTTCTGAGAAGTTTGAATTACGGGAAAGGTGTATTATGGAAATGTCACTTTGATTGAATCGAAACAATAGATAGACATATGTTATGATTCTCTATCACTGACTGTTTGAAAAAAGCATCGATGACAATTTTTAGTTGTGTTTTCAACGACGGGAATAAAAATATCAACTTTGAACTTCATCCAAGATCTTGGATGGTCGTCATGGTTACTTTTCGCTGCGTTGATTACGCGCTGAATAGAATCTGGATTGGTCGGTACAGCGTCGATATATGATTTCGACCTGTGCTTTTCACGGTAACCATCCCGGTACACAACGGGACACAACGTTATATCAACGTTCATCTAGTGTTCACAACGTTATATCAACGTTCATCTAGTGTTCACAACGTTATATCAACGTTCATCTAGTGTTCACAACGTTTATAACGGTAGATGAAGGTCGAAACATAGTTGTATACCGTCTGGGGCTATAGTAAAAACTTTATTCAGGCGAGACCAATTTGATTGGTTGTTTTACGGGCCCGATCAACCCTGAAATTTCAAAAAATCGAAATAAAAATGACTCCCAAATTTTCGAAATAGTGTTGGTTTTTTGAGATTTTGAGAATTTTATGTTCTATATTTCATTTTAACCATGAATTCGACCTTTTTGTACCTTTTCATTTTCTATTTTCATTTTTTATTTTTCGCCGACCGACCGACCGACCCTCTTTTTTGGGTAACTTGGCCCGTAAAACAACAAACTAAATTGACCTCGCCTTAGAAAAAGATTTTAAGAATTCCTTTTTCCTGTTATTTTATTTCTATACCATCAATTATCTTTACATAATTAGTTTGAAACAACCGGAGATGGTGAAATCCTGGACAATGGAAGTATCGGATTTACAATCACAATGAACAACAACCCAGTTTCTTTTTCTGATTTTGGTGCTGATTTTCAAATTCAACTGGGAGGTGAACTTTTTATTACCCTATTGGGAAGTACTGTCATTAGGCTATACGACGCCCTCCAGCACGGTTAGCGAGAGGGCGGATTTGAGACAATAACAGAACAAGTACGTCGAACACATGCGAAGGAGTTCAACGCTTGTAAAAAGAAAATGAAATTAGAATTACAAATATCCTCTTCTGATAAGTTCGACATTGGGCTAAAACCGCCCATAAAGACTTTTTTATACATAGGAATTGCTGAAGACCTAAACCCCCCGTGGAGTGATATGGAAAATCTTGATTTCCAATAACAATTGGTCAGTGTTCCTTAGACTTTTTTCTTTCGCAAACTGCCAATTTGGTGTTGGAGAAATTCTGCAAATTAATAACAGTGATTTGCCTCAAAAACCTTCTAACCTATTTTTGTCTTTTGATACAACCTCATAGAAATTGCTGGACAAGGGGATGCAATTAAAGCAGGTGCATTTGGAAATTACATCATTACTGGCACATCGACAGTAAAAGGCTATTATAATTTAGACGGTGATTTCCAACTAGTTTTGAGTGCTGATATGCCGGCACAATCGCACAATACTGTTTTCAAATATGCTGGCACAAGAGCTCACTTTTTCGTTTCCTTGTAAGTATAAAAAGCAGACGAGATGGAGTTTTTATAAGATACTTTAATGATTAGTCAAAAATGACGCGTTCTTTAGAAAAAGTAGCAAATTTTTTTTTATTACTGGCTAACAACCAACCAATAAAATAAGAGCTTGTAAAAACTCCATATCGTCCCATAAAAAGACACCACAGACACGAGTTTTTCACAGTTCCGTCTGTAACTTCTTCCCGGGGATGGGATATTGGAGTTAGGTGAGGAGTACACGCTTTTCTTTTTATAAGAATAGTGTACTTTGAATGAGGGCCAAGTATTCTTAAGAAAGTGTCGAAATTGAAGGTGAAATATTCTTAACGTATTCTTAATAATAATAATAATAACGATATATTTCACAGTATCTCCAAAGTTTTACAATTGGCTCTTCACCTGGAAATTGAGTATGACAAATATATATGTAGCGTAAAAAAAATATGATGTTCATTAAAAATACTGAGACCGGTTGTAACTAGAGACTAGAAGGCTAAGAGTTGGTAAAGGCAAGTATGTTCGATCAAATACCGTTGTAGAGTAGTATGAGTTTGGCAAAAGTAGATTGAGTGAACGTAGTACTAGTCGCTTGTGCAAGACCGGTGTAAAACCAAAGTTTGAATTTAGATTAAGCTATAAAATACTACAAAACTGATACAACTATTGATAACAACTAATAGAACTAATTCCTCCATGGACAGTAAAATAAAGCACCTTTTTTTATATGAGCGTTCCATTTCATATCCTCACTAAACGTTATACCGAGGAGTTTGAATGTTTTGACACGTTCGATGTTTTTTTCGTCAAGCGATTTTATCTCGTATTCAAACTGGTGTCGTCTGGCCATTTGTTGTGTCGAGAATAGCACGGTTTTCGTCTTTTTCGAATTGAATAGAAGATTCTGGGTTTTCGACCATCTCTGGAGATCTTTGATGTCATTGTCGATTTTTTCAGTACACTCTACGAAGTGTTGGGGTCTTGTGTGACGATACAGGCTGGTCTGCATATTGCATACACTCCGCATCAGTATTTTTTGACATGTCATGAAGGTAGATATTAAATAGAACAGGGTCGAGGATACTTCCTTGGGGAACACCATTCAGTACGGTAAGTCTTTTCGATTCCTTGTCATTGATCTGTACGAATTGTAGACGGTTTGATAGGTAACTTGCCATTAGTAGTAATGCAGACTTTGAAAAGTTAAGTTTATGAAGTTTTTCAATCATTATTTCGAAATCGACTGTGTCAAATGCTTTCGAGAAATCAGCCATAACAGAAAGAGTGACCTCACCACTATCCATCGCCTTGATTATATCACTCTTGATTTTCATACATGTTGTGATCGTACAGTGTCCTTTTCGAAATCCAGATTGGTGGTTGGATAGAAGTTTACGGGATTCGATGTGATCGACCATTTGAAGCATTAGAATTCTTTCGTATACTTTTGAAAGGATTGGCAGAATGGATATCGGTCGGTTATCTGACGGTTCACTTGGTTCATCGACTTTCGGAATAGGCGTGATCTTCGAGATTTTCCATTGGTTTCGAAAAGCATTCTCCTCGATTGCAGTCTTTACTATGTGACAAATTGGACTGGTGATTTCGTTAATACAAAGTTTTAAGAATTTCGAAGGTATCTTATCTTGTTCGGTGGAGCAATCATTACGGAGTGAGAGGATTGCTTTTCTTACGTCCGAGTAGGTGGGTTTAGAGAGGCTGAATGTGTTCGGATTATCAGGAAGTGTATCAATCAAGTTTCGCAACGTTTCTTCAGGCTTTAGGTACAGAGTTCAGTAGCCTTACTGCGGTTGTGTTATAATAAGTGCGTTTGGGTCAGCGTCGATACTCTTTGGGTTTGGATTTAAAATCCGGTTTGAGGCGATATGGTCTATTAGCGTACGGCCATGTCTAGTAGGTTTGGAGATATGTTGATCGAGACCATGGTTGCGTAAAAGTTCTTTATATTCTTGTGCGATCTCTGAGTTTTCTATCAAATCAATGTTAGTATCACCGGTGATGACTATAGGGCCAGTCCAGATTTTTGAAACGTAAACAAGCAGGGTATCGAGTTTGGTCAGCCACACACGCTTATCTGCTAGGGTAGGACTTGGTTGATACAAAGCAGCTAGGAGAAAAGAGTCGTGTTTACCTTTGATCTCCATCCACATTTGTTTGATTGAAGTGTCTTTTTCGGTGATATTGTCCCTTATTTTGAATTTTACGGACTCGTGTATATACATGCCAACACTGCCTCCGCGTTTTTTATATCGGTGACGGAATTTTGGGACGTAGCCGTCAATGGAGACATGATGGAGAAGCTTCGGGTTGTCCTTCAGTCAGGTTTCGGATAATGTGATGATGTCATATTTGTACGTCCAAACCATTCATTCAAAAGCAGAAAAACTCTTACCTTTTTAGACTTGACTTTTCTACAAACATGAGAAATGATCAATTTGAGAGTTTTGGACTTTTGAGTGAACATTTGGGTTAAAATTACATTTCTTCCTCAAAGCTTCAATTCATCTCTAACAAAGGAAGCAGTATTTTCTGTTAACCAAATACAAAATGACTGTATTCTTATCAAATTCTGTAAAATTCACCCTAGAGGGTAATATTAGGGTATTTTTACGATTTGGCCAATTTTCACCCTGATATTCTTATAGAAGATATTCTTATAAAAGAAAAAGCGTGTATGTACAGTTTGCATGCATGGCCTCCCAAAACCCAGTCTTAGAGAGGCAACACCTGCATCATCTATTACAATTTTTTCTCTGAAAAAGAAACAAATGTTCATAAATTCGTTAGTTGACCAACAGACCCTTCGAGAGGCTACTTTAAGAAATTTTAATTTTTGTAAACCTAAGAGATATTTTAGAAGGTTAAAAACTTAACCCTTATCATTCACATATACCAAGCACCCATTTGGCCCTAAGTACACCGCTCGTTTTGTTTGCAAGTATTCCTCTCCCCAGGAATCGTGCGTTATTTTTAAGATTGATTGATTAGGTCTTTGAAGTGAATGATCCGCCAATTTTGTCACTTTTACCACAGTGGTAGACCCAGTTCAATCTGAACAAGCAACAAATATAGCGGGAAACGAGAGGCGAAAAAATGTTCTTGATTGATCAAATTACCAGCGCTGAACTGTGGTCTACCTATTAAAGATGGCGAATTATTTTGCTGTAAGCACCTCTGTAACTGTTAACTCCACCCCGGGCTAACCTTCATTTTAAAATGTATCCCGTCTCCCTTAAATTATCCCCCTTTTAGTGCCCTTGTGCAGACAATAGGATCGTATGCTTTAGATATACGAGTCTTACCAAGAAAGAGAAACTCAGGGCTTATGTTACCCCCTACACTACTATTGATAAACTGATGGACGTATTGACTGGGGATGTAACCGAATCCTCCAGTTTTACAGCACTGGCTTCTTTACGTCGCAGAACCGTTAACGGCCCTGGCTCGTGAGAGTGACAGAAACTTGTCAATGAAAACATTCATAGGAAGTTGAAAATTTGATCATGAAAATTTCTTGCCATATTTATACATTTTAGTATGACTGTTAACGGAAAACGATCTACGGCACCAAAAGGCGCAAACATTTTCGAATTACCAGCAAGAAAGAATGTGATCGAAATATTAAATACTTTATTGACATTTCGTGTTGGTCTAGGTCGCTTACCAATGTTGAGAAGAATCCATAACAAACCATATTGTATTATCGCTTCTAAGATGGAAATTAAGTAAGTCTACCACTTTATTCATACGCAAAGGTCCTATCTTTACCACGAAAAGTCACGTGATATCCTTTCATCCAATAAGATTTCAACATTTCATTATATTCTAATTCTGACTAAGTTTTGCACTCTGATGATTTCGAGTACAGAAAAGTAGATAAAAACACCCCTGTGCCACAGACCCGGTGGACCCCCACCCCGGTGGAAAAATAGACCAAAAAATCGTCCCCGGTGGAAAAAATATCCTACAATTTCAAACGCACTGCAAAATTGCTCTATGATTTTATCCCCATTGAAAACTGAATGTAAAAAATTGCACTCCAAAACCATCCCCACTGGAATTTTCGAGCTGGAAAATATAGATTTTCTATCCCCATGGGCATTTTGATAGAGATTTTCATCCCCACTGAGGAAAAAAGTTCTACCGGGGCACTGAGACAGGGGTGTATAAAAGGATTCAACCATAATGTAATTGTTCACTTTCGTTTTCAAAAGTTATATGAAAATGAAAAATCAATAAAATGAGATATATTTCCAAAACCGATTTTTAAATTCAGGAAACTAAAATAAAAACACAAAATACCGTCTCAAATCTTGATCATAGTTTTCTGTTTATTTTTCTACGGTAGATATTTATTCGTTGTGTGCTCGATCAAAGGCAAGAAACTTTAATAAAACACTTTTATTTAAATTTCTTGATCAAAGTCAAAACTTCCAGTCTTCCATAGTACCCGGGCCACTTATCAGTGTCTGGATGGCACAAAATCAAAAAGCTATAAGGGTTAATTTTGAGAGGCCAATAAACACAAGAAGAATTTATGAACATTACATAAACGTTGAAACAACGTTATCTGAGATAACCATGTAAAAAATGAAATCAATTCATCTAATTCAATTTGGTTCATACTCCTTAGGTTGATGGGGCCCGATTTAAAAGATGCGATTTCAAGATGTTATCCAGATTTGAATGTTGTTGATCGAGCCATTCCCAAAGGATTGCATATACCTTTTACGGTAAGTGAAATGGCACGTGACGTTTTTGCAACGTTCATCTAACGTTATATGTGATCGTTAGATAAACGTTAAAATAACGTTGTATGCCAGCTGGGAAGTGAACCGCTAAACAGTTAAGGTTTTACGTGACTTATCATTACGTAATCTAAGCTGCCTGGCATCCACTATAGATTCGTGCTTCTATACTACCAGCGGTTTTGTAGAAGTCTGCGATTCAGGCTATGCGTAATCAAGACTTTTCTCTTGTCCTATGACGTGATATTAGAAAAGCTTTTATCGTGACGGCGTGATCAAGATTGTATTGCATAATGAAGTAAAATTTAGAGGCGAAAATTGTAATTTAGACTATTTTCGATATTTTTTGGGCAATGATGAATAATTGATCAATAAAATTATCAACCTTTGTGTGATGAAATATTTTTTTGGCTGTTTGCTAGTCTGAATCGCAGACCTCTAGAGATACATACTTCCTGTATATCAAGCAGCCTCTATAAGAAACTCTTTTCCCTAGAGATGAGCAGAATCGTTGCTATTTGCTTGTTTTGTAATGAGAATAAAATAACTGGTGTGATGCCGAGTACCGCTGGAGGCCTCTTTTAAAAATGAATATTTGAAATTCATTTCAGCTCAAAATGAAGGAAGCTTTGGGCGAGGAATGTGGTGCAACTGCCAAAGAAATAGCCGCCTTACCAGAAGAAATTGTCTTGAATACCAAAATCACAAT
>NW_027104620.1:158957-163029 GCF_902728285.1 Clytia hemisphaerica
AAAGTTTGTTTTCATTGATTGACATTCATTCGACCACTTTTGGATTCAACTTTACATATGCGTACATTCAACTTTTTTGTACTTTGCCGGTATCTTGTTTTACCAAGTTAAGAAGGACTTTCTCGAGTTACGACCATATGATGGTCTTTAAAGCTCAAGAAGCTCTATAAACAATATAGGTAGTTATTAAAAAAATAACAGACAAACATAAATTACAGTCTGAATAAAAATATCAAATGTACATTTGAAAAATTAAGCAAATTTCTTTAAAGATTCTGGAAAAAGAATTAAAATCATTGCTGGAAATGAACTTCTGACTAAATTACAGTAGTTAGTATTCAGTTTCAAAAACAAGAAACAAAATTTGACAAACAAAACACTTTTTTCAGTCAATGAATCAGCTCATCATCATAACCAGTCTGCCATTTTTTTTATTTTGATTTGCACAAGTAATATTGTAATTCGTGTTATATATCATACACTGTTATAATTTGCATTTATAACACTCGCATCTGCTTTTCAAAGCTGAATCAAAACTAATAAATTGTAATATGTAATAATGGTAATAGCATATAACGAAATATGACCCGTGGGGGAAGGGGTACTAGGGCAAGATGGGTTACGGGGATGCTCCGCTGGCCAGGGTACCTTTTTTAACCTCCACGAGTCCCAGGTAGGGTCGCAAAAACACCAGAATAGAAAAATCAGTCCCTCGTAGGGTGCCTATTTTTGGAAAATTTGGGGAAAAAGTAGAAAATTTGAGAAAATTTTGGAATTTCAGTCCCATTCAGGGAAACTTTTTTCGTAAACTTCGAGTCCCACATAGGGTCCATTTTTCGAACCTCAGCGGAGCACCCCCGTCGGTCGACAAGGGTAGTACCCCCCCCCCCCCGGGGAAATATGAAAATATTACAAAAACCGAACATTTAAGGAGGAGACTAACTACGGGGATGCTTGTGCAACAAAACAAACAAACACGCGCAACAAAATTTCGAGATTCAAGTCCAATATCTATGCGTGAGGCTATGAGCGCCTCCTCGTAGCTACGCTCCTGCGGGGGCAATAATGATTTGTTTATATCATACTAAACGCTACTGTACTGTACATTTTACTGTAATAGTCAAACGACAATTTTTTGAAAGGATAAAAATTTCTAATTTCCGTTGCTCAGAGCGGTTAATAGCTGCTTGTGGTTTAGATAGGGAATTTCCCAGCAAAAAAGGGATTTCCCTTAATTCAACTCCCTGAGGTAATAAAAAAAGACATTGAGCTTTGAAAATGGGTAATCAGATCAAAACAAATCCGGACAATTGTTTTTAAGGGCTCTGACCATAGTGAATTTTTCATAAAACAATAGAAATACAGTCAAGCTAAGAATGTTACCGGTACACCATTTAACCGGAACTAAAATACTGAAAAACGCGCGCAAAATTATGAGATGTTTGCCCAACTTCCTTATGCGTGAAGCTATGAATGCCATCCTCGGAAGCTTTAGGCTTCCTGTGGTGGCAATAAATAAGTATCCCATTTCTCGTTAATTAAAATAACATATTGTTCTAAATTCATTGTTTTTGGGGGATATTTTGGACACGCTGTATTAGTTTGTTTGATTATGCAACGAAGTACAGTTTGCTCTTGCTAGTTCGGATTCGAACGGGGATGAATTTTATTTGTTCGAACTATAGAGAATCGAATTATAGAAATAATTTGAGAGGGTTTTTCATTGGCAGGGACTACGAATAAGTTCGAATTATAAAAAGATGCGAATAAAAGAAATTCGATAAAGCGAGAGTACCTGTAGTATAAAGCGATTTTGAAGATGATGATTTTACTCATGATTTGACAAAAAAAAACAACCTTTGTTTCCTAGTTGGGCAAGTATCTTGAATTTCTTCCGAATTCGCGTGTTTGTTAGTACCGTACGTCCACCGATAAAGCATCCTTAACGCTCAATTGTCTTAGTAGCTTATGCCCTGGAAAAAAAGGAAAATATCAAATTATGTCGTTGAGTAGAGTTATTACTGAGGTTAAGCATACAAGGATAATCACGACGACACGGACGAAAAATGTATAAGGCTAGTGAAAATACGAAATTTGATTGGTTGAAATTCACTAGCCTGTTAAATTTCGTTCATCGTCATGATTTTACCGATTTACTTAACCTCACTAACTTCTTCTAACAAAGGAGGAAGAAAGAAACAAAAAAATTCTACTTATATATCTGTCAGTGTTTAGACTTTCTCCTTTTTTCTGGACATCCTGTATTATTAAACCTTTACTAAAGTCATTAGGCTTTTCCATGAAATTTCCGTACAGGGGGGTGGACGAACCTTTTCAAGGCAAAGAAAGATTTTTAGAAATGTGTGAATACCCCCTGGAAAATTAGCCTAGTTAACTAAGCCCGTATTCACAAGGCTAGGACACACGGCTAATGGCAATATAGCGTTTTCGGTGCTTTAAAGATTTTTTATATTTACGGATTTTAAGTTTGCCTTGGAATACTGTTAGTTATTCAGTCACCACCTACCATCAGATTTATCCTAGTGACTGAATCAAACTAGCTTAGATTTCTAGGCTACTGGAAAATGTTAAAATTTGCAAAAGATCCTCTTGGAAAAATTCTTTTCATATCCTAAAAGTGAGGGTGGACGAGCTAGTATTTTGTCCCCTGGAAATTTTGAAATATAATGAAAAAATGCTTTTTTATTATCCCTTTTTTATAATTCTTCTCTGATTGACCTTTGGAAATGTTCGTCCACCCCTTGTCTGGATACAAAATGGACTGGCCCAACGACCGTCAATTTATGAACTTTATGAACTGATGGGTTTTGTTTACCTAACACAGTGATTAGAAAATATAACTTCAAAGAATAACTTCTGACGTTTTAATTTGCAGGAATGAAATACAATGTCAACGTGGCACATGCACTTGGAACACCCGGCTGGAAATTCATTTTACAAATTCCAAAAATGTTTGTAAAAGATTTTCACAACTTTGTTACTGGTAATGAGGATGCAGATTTAGACACTGGGACTGCCCTTGATTCGTTTGGAATTCAAGATTTGAGATTCGAGTATAATATCAATCGGGTAGTATCAAACGATGATAAAGGGGAAGAAATCAAAGATAGCAAAGGAAAATCGAAAAAGAAAACCGATTTTGGTGATGTCAAGTAAGTCATTCAATTCAGAGAGCAAAGACTTTGCTCTGACGGATTGAACAGTTGAACTGGATTGAATTTAGCTTTTTCTTTGCTTTGCGTTGCACAATTTTCAAATTGATTTCAAAGCCCCGAAGGGGTTAGATGGAAAATGAAGCGAGTTATTCCACATCCAAAACGCGTCACCTGCATTTAATTTTTCACACAAATGCCAGATTGAAAATGAACCCATCACCAGATCTCGGAAAATTTGCCACTTACGAATATGGAAAGGGCTAAATTAAGACTAGTTAAGTCATTGGTGTGACACGATAATTATAAAGTTAGTAGCTTTTCATCTTTCATTTTTTATAACCGGAGAATGTCAGCACAATTTCTCTGAGATGCACAGAAACCACTATGAAAAGAAAGTTGTGTTCCTTTTTGATAATCTCTCACTTTGCTTCAATAGACTTCGTGGCAACCCTATCATAGCTGGTTATTCTGGGGCAACTGTTGAAGCAATGTGGTGGGCTACTGGAGCTACCAAGAAAAAGTTTAAAGCTGAAGCTACCTACATATCAACCGGAAAGAAAATGACTATTGTGCAACCGAAAATTGGCAATGCTTGGGGAATTTTTTTTGCCAATATCAACTTGGATTGGATCATTGAAAAAGTTTTCAAATATAAAGCTTCAATTCCATTCTTCAGCAACTTGAAAGCATGTAAGCATAAATTGAATACCCAAAAATGGCAAAAATTCTTTCCTCGGGCTCAATAATAAAAAAAGATATGAAAATATTGTAGGTGTTAAACCAAGTAACAAGAATGCCGACTTTCATCCCATTTTCAAGCGTTTAGCCTGTCAAAATGTATTATGGTCTTCCTAAAGCCTATTCACGATAAGTGTGCACTCTTTTTTCATTTACTT
>NW_027104620.1:163954-264859 GCF_902728285.1 Clytia hemisphaerica
GGTTTAACAATCTTTTTTTGCTCCATATCCATAAAAATATAGCGGATAAACTTGATTTAGATGAAGTTGGTAGAGAGTTTGTGTCGACTCGAGAGCATCGCTTTAATTACTTTGGATAATTTTAATTTTGATTACTGTATGCTTACTGTCTGTTAAAGCATACTCTAAATCTACTTTTGCTTATGAATTTTGAACATGTAAAGTCCGCTTTATTTATTATAGGTTTCATTTTGTTATTATATAGTAGTATATTCTTTGGTGATTATCAGTATAAAAAAACGCCTAACTTCTCAGATTTTTTCATTCCAATAACTTCAAAAAAATTAAATTTAGACCACTTCTAAGCGAATGTAGAATACTATAATTTCAAAAATTTCTCAGCCCGTCGCCCCCAACCATTGTGGGGCCTCCTTAGTCACTATATCATTTAGCCCCCTCACTTTTAAAACCGATTCGCCGGCCCTGAGTTTACAATTTCTAACCCTCCCGGCAATTAGGTCCCTATGGTTTATTATAACAATTAAAATTTGAAAGAAACTCCCCTCTTCTCCAATGATATTCATAGATATGGAGAGCTCTTATAGATTATTGATTTCACGAAACAGTAAATAACGTCAATTTACCCTGGTATTTGATCTCCCCAATTTAAGTCTAAACAGTGGCGTGTCCATCGGCGGGGGAGGGGGGTGTTTCTCCAAAAATTTCCCCCAAAAAAGTCAAAACTTTTCCAATCCCATCCCCCCACCCCCGAAACGTAAACTCGTAGCTACACCTCTGCTCAAGCCGTACTTTATCTTACTTTGCCGCACTTTTGAACCTTTTGTTGTGCAAAAATATAAAAATCTAGAGCTAAGTTTAGACTAATGTTCGATTTCGATAATCAGTTCAAGCATTGTTTTTGGGTCTCTTTCATCGTAGGTTCCATTGAAAGACCTTTGCTTCACCACACCTGGTTTGAATGCAGTTGGCGCTCTTGTGCCAGGTAAGAAAATAAAGGAAACTTTGTTTGCAATTTTTGAACACGTCAAAAAGGTGTTATGATTTATAACCAAAAATATTCCAAAAACTTAATTTACAGTTGGAGTAAGCTTTAACACAATGGGCACAAACGTCTTTTGGACGCCTAATGTACGTTTCTAGGACGTCCAAAGGTCTTAAAGCCGTCCATTGAATGTTCATAAGACGTTGCGTGCCCATAGGGAACACATAGGCGTACAGCGTAAGGTTTATAAGGCATTATTAACTGAAGTTTCGATTTTAAAAAGGCTCAATGCGTAAGAAAAAACCCAAATCAATCGAGAACCTTCTGGAGATGAAATTATGCTCTAGTACCATAACTACCAACTCACTAATGAAAATCATGAATTGTCTTTTCACCGTACAGATATCAATGCAATGCTTTTGTGGGACCTTCCAAAAACTGTGAATGAAGATCACCGTTGTAAAAATAGTGCAGTCTGTAAATTTCTGGTCAGTAAATTACACAATGTCCAAAATATGCAGCTGCAAATCTTCTACAATAAAGCAAACAGATATTTGGTATTGACTGCATCGATTACTGCAAACATTCATCTCTTAAATACCGACCGTTTCAATATCGAATTTAGAAAAGCTGTCCTAAGAATTGCCATCAGAGATTTTTCAATCAAAATTTTGGGCACCATCATTTTTGAGGACCAACAAAAAGAGAATGGGCTTTCAGGAGCAGGATCGTGGGAGCTGACAGGTACAGTAATCAACGACTCTTGTCATCATTTTAAGAAGATCACAGTTCAATACCGACACTTTGATCAAACAAGACCATTTTCCAGCCTTGGTCATATCCGTTGTTCTCCATGCCTAAAGAGTAAGCTCTATTTAGTGTAAGAAGTGAAACCTAAAGAGTCATCAGATTTGTGACCAAAAATCAAAATAGAACATAACACATCCTTTTGAGCGATATTCCTTTTACCTCTTACGTCTCTTTTTCAAGTTCAAGCGTCTTTTATATAAGATATCTGTAGATGCAACGAATCGAAATTTTTAGATATGTTAGAATCAAACCTCTAACTTTTCCAGGCAAAGGAAGTTAGAATCTTGGAATATTTGTCAAAATGTCTATGATGCATTGAACATCACAAATCTTGTTCAATTTCACGTCTTTGAAACTTAAAGGATGATAAGTGGTATCGTTGCCTGTCCAAAGAGTATTGATTTTAACCCAGTTGAGGCTTTGAATTTCATATAATTAACGCTTTCACTACTTAGAGTAGAAAACCCTATTTCACAGACCCCGCTCTCTGCCCCCACTGACTAAAAGTTAGGCCAAACAATTAACTTTTTTTTTGGGCAATTTTGATAGTTGATATAGCTTATTTCCTAATCTACCGAGGATTGTGTTGCTCTTGTGGAGGTGACAGATAATAATTTAAGTTTATGTAAATAGTAGGCAAAATAAAGAAAAAACTATAATTTGTCAATAATCTTATAAAATTTCAGGATCAATTGAATTTAAACTTAAATCGTTGATGCTTGCTTTTACTGCTACTGGAAATATTCCACGCCCTGGCCCCGCCTTTCAATTTCGCACCATACATTTGGGCGGTGGATATAACATGGTAACTAACTTGCCTGCGTTTGAGTTAGCTCTTCAAATGTGGATCGGCAAAGAATTGAAATCCCCATCGACAAGTAATTTAATCAAATTGACAATCGCTGGAGGACTCAATGGAAAAGATTTCTTTTTCTATGGGAATATTAATAATTTAACAATCGAATCTGCATGTAAAGCATTCCGAGAAGATTGTGATAAAATTCCAACAAAGATTCGAGGATATGGTCTCACTAAGGATAGTACAGTATCATTAGCATCTGAAGGTAATTAAATAATGATTTGACTGGTGATTATGGTTTTTCAGTTTCCATAAACCTTTTTTTCAGATTCCGCTAGATAATGTCTTATGATTTCTGCTATTTGGTTCCTTAAAACCTTAAAATTCCTTAAAATTCCTTTTATAAAGCAGCTCTCATAAAAAAGAATATAGTACTAAAATTTTGTTCTCCGAATACTGAATGGATAAACAACATTTGATTCGCGTAAAAGCATCGCTTCTCCAAAATCAAAATATTTTTAACAATAAAAAACTTTTGCTATTACACTGAATTTTCACCCCTTTAGAGAAGCTGTAAACTAAGCTTTTACCTTTACTAGTGAATACAAGTAAAGTCTAAGTCTAAGTGATATTTTTTTGGAATTAAATTGATTAATTAGTTTTAAATAATGAGATTACAGGCCCGGTCGAACAACCGAAAAAGTGAGGAGGCTAAAGGCTCAAAATGAAATAAAATTTGCTAGGAATTTGATTAAAAAATCTCATTTACTCAAAAGTGCGGGGGGGGCTGAAATCTCCCCGGTCTCCCCACTTCCGTCGGGGCTGGATTAGGGATTATCCATTTGAAATTTGTTGCATTTTCAACATAAAACCCCAACAGCAATAAGGTTCTTGCATTTGAATTTTCTCTCATTTAGTTTTATTTCTTTTTTTTTCAGAAAAAATCATTGAAAATACAGGGATTGCGATTCCCAAAGGATTTGCCATTATGGGTGGAGTAAAAATTTGGGACATAGAAGCCTGGGGCAAAGTGTTATACGGAGGAGGTGCTTTTGAATTATCCTTTGATATGAAGCCCGTCTCATGGGCAAGTGGTTTAATTCAATTGAAAAGATCGGAAACCAATGAAAAAGAAGGACCTAAGTTTCAACTTCGATTAGGCAATACAGTAAGTTTGTTATTCTACACACTGTTACTTGCATTCTCGTAGTAGGGTAATGGCCCCCGGCGTGTGCATCGAATTGAGGGGGCCAGAAAAATATGTCGCCCACCATGGTTGGGCGACGAAGAAAATTTTCGACTTTTTGCCCTTATTTCACCCCTCTAAACGGTATATATAAGATTTTTCAAAGTAAAAAAAAAATACTTTGCAAAATATTGGGGGGGGGCATGGATTCATTGACAAACAGACTGGAAAATTGTGTAGGATCAACGTATCTGCCAAACACGGTTCTGTGTATTTAATAAAGATTTATTTACTACTGAAGAACACTAAGAAATCTATTGCCCGTCGACAAACCCCTTTAATATCTCGTTTAATATAACAATCCGACATACATTTAATAGGCCATTTCACAGTCGAAATGAATCATGGGTAATCAGGACCGATTGCTTCCCGATAATGGTTTCCCGTTGGTCAGACGCAAAAATCTTCAGAATTTTTTAAAACATCGGACCAATAGTAAGTCGTTATTAGCGCGCAATAGTCCTGATTACCCATTACGATTTGCGACTGTGAAATAGCTTATTGCTCCTGTTAAGAGATTTTGAGACAATTTAGAATGAGTGTACGTTCTAATCCTAATAATTGTATTACAGATGAATTATGCAAATGTTCATATTGAGGGATACGCCCGTGTTCTTGCTTTGGAAGGAGAAGTAAAGATTTTCATTGAGGAGACGAAAATGCATTTCAAAATTAGTGGAGCCTTATTCCTTAATCTTACCGCCGACTGTGAAGTTGAAGGAACCTATGGAAGTTTACAAACTCTCAGCTTTAAGGTATTTTAGTGTTAATCCACTTGACTTTTGATAGTAAAACGACTGCTTGCATGGCCAATAGTTAGGGCTTCTAAATTACCTACACAACGGTGTAGAAATAATTCTAGGATATAATACCACATTTTAAACCTCATCTTTATATATATATATTGTAGTTGAAAGCTGCATTAAAACCAAGTCTCTGCACCAAGGAAGCTTCCAAGTACATTACTGCGTTTGTGGGACTAATTGGACATCCCGCCACGTCACAACTTAGATTATTGAGGTCAGGTCTAGAAGCATCACGTACAAAAGTTAGGCAGGTACGACAAAATACTGAATCTTGGAAGAAGGAAATTCAAGATCATATTGCAAAATTAGAGGAACAGAAAAATGAATTGGACAGGCAATCAGAAAAAGCTCAACATGACAAATGTAATCAAGATTGTCCACGATGTGAGTTCTTTTATTTTTCTGAGTCACGGGTTCTGAGTTTAAGGGCTCTGAAAATAGCGAATTTTGATATTCGCCACTTACAAAATGTAAAGTTTTACTTGATGTAGCCCACAAAACTGTGACATGTCGTACATTTTCTGTTGGGCCAATTATCCTTGAGTCTGAAAATTTAGGAATCGCAATGAAAAAGTTTGATGAAGAAGAAAATGAAGACTTTTGCGAAGAAGAGTTTTTCAACTTTGAAGAGCTTAGTTTCGGCGGAGAAAAACATTTTAAAAATTCTTTTGCAGTAGATGGTGTATCTTTTATTGAACTAAAATTAATGTTTCTGAAAATTTTTCTAAAAGCTTATTTGTCTCAAAATCTTGAAAATTAGTGCTTTTTGACCAATTTTCCATCCCAATTTTTCATAGAAAAACAGCCATAACTTTTGATGCATTAGTTTAGAAAAATTTTCCGGAAAATTTAAAACAGTTCAATTCTTTGCGGACAGTTTGAAAAAACTTCGAAACAAAAAGGTTAATTACCCATTAAAACTTTTATTAAAGAAGGTTACAACATATCATTAACGTCTTTTTAAAGTTCATAACGTCATTTTTGTAATTAAATTCTTAATTACTTTTAAGGGATTTGATTAAAAAGCAATTTATAAAGGCAATTCTTTGTTAAAAGTGTTAAAGAACCTAAAACATAACTTTTATGTTCAAATACTAAAATCAATTTCCCGACCATGGTCAGAGCCTTTAAGTACAAAAACTACTCGTCACGGGTTCTGAGTTAAACTGCAAACACTATTCAAAGTCACGTAAGTAATTTTGCGACCGCAGTTGAAAGTTGTTCTCCGTTATTTTCAATCAGACGAGGGGGTAGTTTTGTAGAGATCTGCAATTTAGACTAACGAAGATCAAGCCTTTCTGTAACCCTATACCAACCTCGTCCCCCGTGTATTCCAGGCTCTATATACATTACTGATAAACGCCAGAGAATATTATCTAGCGCTATCAGTAAGTAATAAAAAAGCTGATAATACACAGTGAACGAACGAGGATGACCCTATACAACACAGTTAAACTGATCTCATAGCGGATAATTTTACATTCGTGATGCGGTATCGGACTAGCATAATCTCGAGATCTCCAAAGGTGACGGCTACGCAGCTCTCTACCATAGTTATGAGCTTTACAACTATAGAGTCTGTTACGAAATTCGTTTCATTCGTTTTCTCATCCGACATACAAATTCTACTCAACCTGGAGGCAAGTTATATCAATTTTCAGCCTAATTTTTGCTGCATTTGGGATTCATTTGATTTATCGACCTTTGGTAGCTAAAAATTAGTAAAGATGAATCGTCTATGTACTCAAATCAAATAGAATGGACAAATTGGACAAAGAAATCCATATTAAAATAAAAAAAATAGATTTTAGTATTGAATCATGAGCTAACCTCAAACAACCAACTTAATTCGAAAAATTTAGATCTGTTATATTAGTGTCGAATGAACCAAGGAGCTTTAATAAAACATCTTTAACATCGTCCTATTTTATTTAAGTTTCTTGGATAAACACACTCATGACTAGTTCTTCTTGTAGTTATATTTTGTTGCACCCCTAGCTGTGTCGCAGATGGAACAATATAATTTATATCCCATTGGTTTTTTGATAGAATTTTTCATAAACCCGTTGTGTGAAAGAATTCCACCAAGGTTGTGAGACAAGGCTGTTCTGTTCTACTTTACAGACTGCATCAAACGTCCTGGCTGGGGAGATGATTGCGAATCATATTGGGATTATCTTTATGGTTGTGTTGAGATGAAATGTGAGATGACCAGAAGTCCTGTATGTTTGAGTAAATGTCTTTACTCGGAATACAGTAGCAAGATTTCTGTCTGGTATGAGAAGAAAAAGTTACAGGTTTGTAATCAGTCTTTCCATGAACGTTGTTTGAACTTTCATTTAACACTTTTTGATTTCCCTCGAATGATCGAATCTTTTTGGTTGACAATAGCGAGGTTAAACAAGTGTTTTTTAGACCGTTCAATGCGATATTGTAGGCCTGTACGTAACATTTCACTTGCATGGTTTACTTTGGCAGGTTATGTACAGGCCTACGGTATCGCGTGCTTAACCTCGCTAATATTTTACGTGGAAAGTCTAGTGATCTAGGACTTTTAAAACAGTCTTTCGATTATTTTCCGGGGACCATGGTCGGCTGTTATTAAAAGGAGCGGGATTTTGAACCAGGAACCCCTTAGTGGCGTTGAAAACCTTGACCACGCGGTTGTCGCTCCCATTGCATGAATATTTTTGACAATGAATGAAAAATTTTCCAATTTCGAGGGCTTCAACGTAACGATTCCTGCAGTTTACTAAAAATAGACAAAAAGAACAACAAAATTCATAAAAAACGACAAATTTCGACGTCCAAACCACCGACCCTGGCAGTTTGTTCAACCCCCAATATTTTAATTCTTCTTTGTTTGTTGGGATTGTTGGTAAGATTAACGACTTCAAAAAAAGCTCACGCCGTTCAAGGAGACAAACCTTGAAGGCTTTTCATTTATGCAATAATCCAACCGTGCGCGTTTTTCGCGCCTTTATGGTTTAAAGAACGATAAGCTGCGCATGCGTCTTATTGAAGCAGGCATTGTCAGAACTCACTTCATTTTCTTTATCTTTGCAGATAACTCAATGGATTTCAGAGAGAAGAGCTTTGTCATTGGCTGTGGCTGGCGGTGTTCTTCAAACTGGTGAAACTATGATCAAGATGAGAGAAGATCTTAATAAGGCTGCTGAAGTTGCCCTCGGTTCTGTTGTCAAGGTTACTGAGAATGTTGCCTCTGGAATCTCTGTAGAGTAAGTTGGTCATCTGTGAAATGGAAAATTCCCTCTGTACTTAGTACAATAGCTATAGTTAAATTTTTTGCTAAAAATATTGGTTGGCCGAGTCATCTATGTGAACTAAAGCGACCGTATCGCAGTGATAGAGCATCCGAATACTGTGTGCAAGGTTCAACGCCCAGCCAGGTGATTCCTACAATGGTACTTGATGTCTCTCTGATCTAAGAAGGATCAAGGGTCAGTGGAGCAATCTAGGGAGAAAAAGTGGTGCCCTTTCCCTACCTTCGGGTAGATAGCTATCAAAAGAGGAGCCTTTGGGTCGCCTCCGACTGCGGTCGCAGACTTACTACTTATGGGAACTGTGGTAGTAAGTAGTGAAGGTCTATGTGATTTCAGCTGGTAAATCAAGCTATACTTATTTGCAATTTCGTTTTATAAAGGTTGATGGAAGTTCAGATTATCTCTGTCTCAGCAGTTCGATGCTTGTGGTGAATACACATTCAAAGGGTATCTCTTCAGCTACAAAGTTGATCATACTGGGAATGGATGTCTGACAGCTAATTTTATGCAGGAAGTTGTGTTTGGTGCTGCCAGATCAAGACCTGAAATAAAAGGTACGCATAACTATGTGAAATGATGACCTAAAGATGACCTCTTGTTGTTCTTGTAGTGAGCGTCGAATATGTAGTATAACATCAGAAACATGAAGCTTCTGGTTATTCTTTTTAGCATTAAATTAATCGCCCACGGAAACATTTTTCAACTATGTAAAAAAACTATAGTTTCAGTACTGAAATGGAAACTGAAATTTAGTGTTTTTTTCATAGCCATTGTATGTCAATTTCAACAGCAATTTTCTCGGCTTTCGCTATGCAAAATTGGTCATGTTTGGGTTCGTTGGAAAGCTTTTTCCAAGATTCATCTTTTCAGCGTGCCTTTGTTTAGATTAGGTCCTCAATCAAAATTACTGGCAGCCGAAAGAATCTTTTATAAATGAGGGAGATTCAGCTGGGCTGTACCGAAAGAGCAGTTAAAAATTAACCGTGAATGTTCAATAAACAACCTCGTCCCCATGCTCAAGTCAGTTGGATTATCAATCCTCTAAGAGTTGGGAAATTCCATCAAGTTTGGCCTTTGTCTAACGGACTCTAACCAGGAGGTATGAAGAGAATAAGTTAAAATGATTCTTTTAAGAAGATTCTCTTAACATTCTTTCTTCGATTCCTAGGCCGAGAAGATGAATAACGTAAAGCAATTATTTGACCTATTCAAATAGACCTTTTCATCAATTACGTCACGAACATCACTTGCTTCATTTTGAAATTATTGCGCCATGGTGATCAACTCCCAGTGGATTTTATTAAAACAACTTCCTATTCATAAAAGAATCATTTATTTTTGTCAAGGGACATAATCACCATGGTAATTGTTTGAATACGAGGCAAGTGATGTTCGTGACGTAATTTATGAAAAGGTCTTTTGGAGCCTCGTTTATCTTCTTTCCATTTTCTTGTTTTTTTTTAGACTTAGAGGATGCTGAGAAAAATTTAGAAAAGGTGAAACAATATGCAGAGACTATCAAACAAGCTGAAAATGATTTTAATGAACGAAAAAAAGAAGCTGATGACGCTGTGAGTTATTTCTTCTTCGTTCGTTTATAATACACGCTCTTTTATAAGAACATCCAAAATTTTTGAAGCCTTTGGATGTTATTAACTTTTTTAAGCCTAAACATGTTCTTTTTTGACTATTTTTTGAGTATTTTTGTCCATTTTCCTAAGAAATCGGGTGTTTTAGAGTTTGCAAAGCCTTAAAATGTTCTTAACTTGTTCTTCACATTTTGGCCATCGAAGCCTTTATGTTCTTATAATTTGTTTTTATAAAAAACGTGTATGTGTTATATAAAACATGTGTTGTATGATATTCGATCAGTGGCGCTTGGGTTCCAGCAGGTGTGTGACACAAGGGTGTAGAAATTATTCTTTTATAAATCTACAGATTGAAAAAGAGATAACAGATGAATTCTTTGCCAAACAAAAACGTGGTCACATCACCATGCAAGAGCTGGATAGTTTGATCGATAGAATCCCTAAAGATCAAATTCAAATTAATGAGAACAACAGAAAGTTATATGAGCCAGTTGAACAAGTTGATCTCCAAGGTAATATGCCTTTTTTTTAAGGAACATAAAAGTACTGACTAAATATTTGTAAACAAACCGTATGTAGCGGGATACAAAATCAAAACAAATGTCACATGTCAATATAAAAAATCAAAAAAATATGGCATATTTTTATTGTTTCAATTGTTTTACAAGTTTGTTTTTGACACGTGATTTTAATTGTTCTCTTTAATGACACCCGGTTTGCGCAATGTTTACATTTTACTACTTTTATGTCCCTTTATTAACCAAATAAGCCCGAAACTCTTGTGGCTTTCAGTAACCAGGGGATATTAAAGAAGGGAGACTTACGCAAAATTTAAAGGGACATTTTTCTTTGTTTTCCCTTTGTCCCGTGGTTTTCAATGGCGGTTCCATGTCTGTAACCCTAGAAAATTAAAAATGGCGGCCGTTTCGTAAATTTTGAAATCTCCCTACGTGAACGTAAAGGCTGATTGCGCGAGAAATAAATATTTTTTGGCTGGTCATTAAAATACAAAATTAAATAAAAAAAAATGGTAGATTAGAGCTGCGAGCGGAGCTGAATAGTTGTATTTTAATGAACCAGCCAGGTCTTTCATTTGAGGGCTATGCATGTTAGCCTCCACTGATGCAAGTTACCCAATCTCACGGTACACTGATATAAATTATTTTGGATTTAATTTTTATTGGCTCGTTGAAAAATTTATCGGTCCAAGATGCAGTGACTAACCGGTTGATTATTGGTTGGCAAATTCTCCTACAACAGTTTGCCACAAGATTATGGTATGCTGTATATGTAGTATTTACGAAAGGAAGAAGTTTATGTTGGTTCTAAATCAATACATACGGGCATAATTTGCCCTCCTCTTGCATTGAATTTGGTAGTGGATTATAGTTGACACAGTGCCTTACCGATGGTACTCACAACGTGACTCATTGTTTCAATCAACCATTTATATGTGGAAATAGTGGAACAGATGATGATTAATAAACACTTTGGACATGTTTAATTCATATAATATTTCACTTTTTGTGGATTATAATCTGGTAATTTAACACAATACAGTACTACACTAAAAACTGTAGTAGTATATACATTTTATTGTGATTTTTAACTGAATCAGTTTTACTCTGTACATAAAGTAGATTTAATAGAATTTTGGTTTATTAAAGTGATTTAATTTTTGTGTAATTAATAGGACTTTAGGGAAATACATTTTTATTTTCAACAGTCATGACAAATGGGAAGGAGTCCTTGGATAAAAAATACATGAGAATGAGTTGTACACTTATTTTTCTAAAATTTCCCTTCACCTACTCCCGTTTTAGCCTCTCCCGCTTATAAGATGTTTTGATTTTGCAAGCACTGATTGGCTAATCCACGCTCTATCGAGAAAGCTGATTGGCTAATTCCGTATCAAAAGATTTTTTTTGTGAACAAAGAGGGTTACGGACATAGAACCGTAAAAATACTCAGTTAGTCCCCCTGCAGTAACCATAACCTCGCGAGTATGAAATAATAGGTCCATTAACGCCTTCCTCTCTCAGCTGGCACACAACGTTGATTCGATGTTAATCCACAATATGGATGTTAGATAAACATTGAAACAACGTTGTGTGCCAGCCAAGTCCCGAAGTAGTCTATATATCAATACGCTAAAACGTGTGTGTTTACAACGTTTTGTAAAAAGTCTTCGAAAATCTAACAAAGCTCTACAAAGCCTCCTCTTCATGGCGTTCAACCATCATCTATTTGCACCTAACGCAGATTTCTTACCACTGGACTAACTTTGAGACGTCAAGGTACTATTTTCTATACAGGTGCCTGGGAGCTGGATATGTTAAAATCAATATTCATCCCAAATATAATCTTTCATTCTCAAAAATTCTTATTCAGATGCTCTTTAAAACATTCTGTTTACAATAGCGGTTCCCTGCCTATAACTTTCAAAACTTTTAAAAGCATTTTAAAGTTACCCTCGAATGTCCAGCCGCTAAAAAGATCTAAAATATAATTCTTCTAAAAGCCATTAAATTAATTGTGGTTAAAAATTGCAATGCAATGTTATCTTTTTTCTCATTTCTTTTATAAAGTCAAAATCTTATTTATCATCACTCACAGTCTTATTTTATCGCACATGTGTCAATCTAAAGATGAAGAGCAAATATTACCATATTAATGTCTAGCTAACCTGATAACAGATGTTCATAATTTTCTTACGCGCACGGTAAACCTCTAAAGGCGCTTGAAAATTATACATCTGAGGAAAATAGTCCTCCCGCGGAAAATTCTACAACAAGAATCTTGTTGTGCGCTGGAAAAATAAAAACCGATACGGCGCCCTATTCATAAACACAATCGCGCAACTTTGTTGTCATTCCCAGTCCTTTTAGA
Source organism: Clytia hemisphaerica (assembly GCF_902728285.1). NCBI lineage: Eukaryota > Metazoa > Cnidaria > Hydrozoa > Leptothecata > Clytiidae > Clytia > Clytia hemisphaerica. Next base: position 176,360 of record NW_027104620.1, read on the forward strand.
CGAACGCGGTCCTTACGATTTCGAGATTGCATATTCGTCAGATTGTTTGTTTTCACACATCCCTTTAGAGCTTCAGCGTGGTGTGCAGAAAACATTCACAATCTGATCTCAGGTTATGTCTAGCAGACTGTATCAGTATGCAGTTTACTATTTACGAATTCCCGAGAAATCTCCAAGTGTAATTGAAATGAGTTTCTTTCAAAGGAAATCTTTTACATGATCCCCAAATGTATAACAGTAATTACTAAAACTTTTAATTATGGAAATGTCACTTTAATTGAATCGAAATAATAGGCAGACTTTATGTTATGATTCTCTATCACTGACTCGTTTTAAAAAGCATTAATGACATTTTTTAGTTGTGTTTTCAACGACGGGAAAAAAAATGTCAACTTTAAACCTCATCCAAGATCTTGGATGATCGTCATGGTTACTTTCTCTGCGTTGATTGCGCGCTGAATAGAATCTCGATTGGTCGGCACAGGTCAATATATGATATTGGCCTGTGCTTTTCACGGCAGAAATTTGCTGGATTGGGACACGCAGCGTGCGACGCTTTGCATAAGGCTTGTATTTGATATTCTTCTTCCATCACGTCTTTCACCCAATACAGATCTCTGTGTCACATCTATTGCCTAAATCAGTACTAGAGTGCTTATTTCAAAGCGTTAAAAGTAGAGTGTCATTTATGAGAGTTTCATAAGGAAACTTGACGGTCACTTTCAATTTCTTCAAAAGCGGGAGCTTTAACGAATTATAAAAGGTCGAATCAAAGAGCAAACAAAGTTTGTGCTGTTAGAAGTTTAATTTTGAACTGTACAAAAAATATCATGAGTAATTTTACTGACTAACTCTTTAGAACGTTTTGGGGATATTGAATCGAATGAGCTTTCCAAATGGCAGAACGCACCTGAAGATCCTTATGATATGCTGCGGAATGTGGATGTCACACCAAAGAAAATACAAGGAGCTTCCAAACGGTCACTCGTTTTCGGTAATAATGACGTCTGTACACAAACCCCGTCTCTACGGCTGATTAAAAAATTCATTGCCATAGATTAAAACCAATCAGAAATAAATGTCATGTAACAAGCACATAAAAATTTAAGTAAAAGCGTGATTTGTCTCCAGACTTTAATTTTGCAGCCTGTGTATTGTTTTATCACTTGTCAATTTTACAGTACGTAAACTAATTTTTCATCTATCTTTCATAGAAAAAGACCTTTCTCCATGTGGACGTGTCAGGAAATCAATCACCCATTATGATGAGATGTCCAAAGTGTTATTGACAACATCCAATAGCATTATTAAACACCAAAACGAGGTTGACCAACGAAAACGTGACGACATTGAAAAATTGGCCTCATTGAAACATGAAATTGTCAATTTGGGTGAGTCTATCTATTTGCAAACACGAAGATTATTAACTAATCCTCTCCTCTTCCTTCGTGCAAACTTTTGAAGGAATAAAGATGAGAAACTGTTTAAAACTTAAGCAGTTGCCAGTAAACTTACCATAGTTAGCTACTCTTAACTACTGATAGTTTCATCTTAGAAAAACTGGCGGGAGCGTCTTGAACTGGCAAGAATTAATCTCCGAGGAGATTCTGATTATACTCTGCACATAACACGTATGCTCTAAAGGCCAAGTTGATAGCTGACTTTCGTGATTTCTTTCATCCAGAATTTGATTGAATATTTAGTGAGTTTTTGAGCTCATTGATTGGCTAAAGCAAAAGAAATCGCAAAACGAACGCCTTTCGTAAACATAAACATCACTTTCGTCTTCGTTTTCAAGCAGAATCCAACACAGTTTTAAATGTTGAATGTCTTTACTTTTGTCCTATAGATGAACGTTTCAACACAACCCAGGAAGACCAAGATAAAGCCTGGTTCTTGTATGACCAAGCTGCAAGTGGTATGCTTTCTGTTTTCTGACATCAAATATTGTTTTAAAGGCCGTCTTACATCCGTCAGTCATTCTGGGTCTAAACAAATGCCCAAAAGACAAACGTTGCGTAGGCAGGAAACACCGATACATAAGCAAAAAATTTTTAGATCGAATAATTATCATAAATAGAAATGGAAAATAAAAAAATAAAATAATTATAAATGTAATATATATGTAAAAATAATAAAAATTGAAATAAAATCAAAAATACGGTCAACCTTTGATTAAAATCCAATTTTTTCTCCTTAATACAGCTTTCAACAGTATGGCCAAAAAATCAGACATCATTTTGGGTTTCCACAAACGTAATGCTTTGCCAATCTTGAGACGTCAATTGAACTACGTGTTCGAAAAAGAGACTGGACACAACTTACATCATTTCTTTGACGTCATTCATCACCATGCGATGCCGTGGATATAAACGCTCCAACATCCCTGGTGCTTTTGAAGAGGACGGTGAACAAGTTCTACATCGTATCAAGAGGGTGAGTCATTTTGTTAAAGTGCAGTCCCTTCTCACAGACCCGGTTGGGATTTTTCAGCGCTAGTGGGGATAAAAAAATTTTTTATGACTGGGGATTGGGCTATTCCAGAAAAAACTTGTACCCCCTATGTTGAAGAGGTCTTTTTCGGTAAAGGTGACACCCTGGATTTCAAATTTTCAAGACCCCCTGGATTTTACCTCTTCAACATATAGTTCTGCAGTACCACAGCCCCCTTGGATTTTTCTAACACTAAACACTCCCTTCTTCTCATTTTTTAGACTACCCTTGATTTTTTTTCAATTTTTAGACTACCCTGGATTTTACCCCCTCAACATATATTTCAGCAGTTCCACAGTCAGAAATTTTTGACCTCGTTTTACTGACCACTCCGGATTTTTGACCTTATTTTGCTGACCACCTTGGATTTTTACCTTGTTTTACTGACCACCCTGGAATTTTTGACCTCGTTTTGCTGACCACCCTGGATCTTTACTTTGTTTTACTGACCACCCTGGAATTTTTTACCTCGTTTTACTGACCACCATGGATTTTTGACCTCGTTTCACTGACCACCCTGGATTTTTGACCTCGTTTTACTGACTACTCTGGATTTTTGACCTCATTTTACTGACCACCCTGGATTTTTACCTTAGTTTGCTGACAACCCTGAATTTTTGACCTCGTTTTACTGACCACCCTGGATTTTTGACCTTATTTTGCCATGGTACTTTTGTTCCGGTCTGTAAAATATTTTTTCTGAAAATCTAAAATCAAACTATCGTATCGATTTTAAACGACTCTTAACTAGTCATAGCTTTCACTAAATGCCCCAACAAAAAGGTTATGTCATGCACTTATAAAGCTTTTAATGATTGACTGATTTAATTATTGATTGATTGATTGAAGAAAAAAAATATATTCCATTAACAAAATACTTGAAGAATTCATGCAAGGAAAAGCTGGAAAAGTTTCTCAAAAATGTATTTCGAAAATTATGGTATCATTATCTTACTGGCTTTCAAATCTCCTTGTTTGTTTTTCTTCTCCTAGTTTCTTTCTTACAACAATATATGTCATGATCATTCACTAAAAGACCTTTTCTGATAATGCCGCAGATATTTTAGATTGTAGGCAAAATATATAGCGGTGAATAAATCAACACGGTAACCAATCAGAAATAGCTTATTTATTTTTCATTGGCTGTTATATTTCAGCAATTCTCTATCAGTGTAGACCTAACTCTTCATACAAAAATTATGGGAAACGCATATTTGGACTTTGTACCCTATGTTGCACTCAAGCACTTGAGCCAAAATCCCGCAAAGGCGGGACAAAAATCAGTTTTTGAGCAGTGAGCAGTAAAAAATACAACTTTTCTATTTTTCCTTTTTTTGCAAAAGGTCTAGGAATGAAAATAAAGGGATAATTATAATTGAATACTATCCATTGATGATCTGCGGCACTATGGTAAAGCTAGAATCGCTTCGCGTACTCTTCGCTTGAGAAAATGATTGACAGATTGAAGTTTTTCATCCCCACGGTGCGCGCCGCGCGGGAGCTCGGGCGCTCTGCGAGAGTTCTCGGCTCAATCCTCGGACCACGCTAAAAATGGTAGACTGAGCTGTGATAGATCATTTCGATGGAAGTTGTTGAAATGTTTACAAGGCTCTTGACAGAATATTGTTTGTTTTATTGTCAATGATGACAGTGCCGTTATAAATTTTGTTAGATCTGACAAATTGATGTTTGTAAGTGCACTTTATAGTTTTGATTCCCATTGAAGAATCATATTCTGGTTTTCGTGTTATTAGATGCTGTTTTAAAGCTTTAAAGCTACACTGTCTATTGCTACTTTGCCCAATAAAAACAGTCAAGATGATACTGCGTATAACATTTATCAAAAAGTTCTGCGCCATCTTAATTAGGGTGAAATAGAAAACCATCCTAGTTAAGGCCCGGGCTCCACTTGCGTACGCTGTGATTGCACTTCTCAAGCAAAATCTTCTATGTTGTTTATCAAAAGAAAAATAAAGGAATACCTTTGTGGTCCATTCAGACATACAATTGAGAAAAGTTGAAATGCACCTAAATTTTTTTCAAGTGCATAGTACTTTTTCATGATGCAATCTTTTCTCCAAGCTGAAAGGATTGATCGCAGCGCAGACAATGAAGATATGGGCATTCAGGAGCTTTTCTTTCATGGTGCCTTTCTGGGATGACTGTCTGTGTGCCTAGTCTAACCACCGTTAAATCGGCCAAGGTCCCTTGGTTGGAAAGCCAGAATTGGAGTTAATACAAATGCCCGGGAGCGTAGTTATTTAACGCATGAAACAAACCAGGAATTAAAGTAAACAAACTTTTTTCAGGTTTTTAAATAGATTTTTACACTGAACAACCACAGTGAAAAACTCTAAGTGAGGTAAATCTTTTGAAGACCAAAAAAAAAAACATTGAACTTGATAAAATTCAAACACATTTCAAAACACTTTTGGATTCAACTTTACATTGAACTTTTTTTGTACTATTGCCGGATTGTTTTACCAAGTTAAGAAGAACTTTCGAGTTTACGACCATATGATGGTCTTTAAAGCTCAAGAAGCTCTATAAAAATATAAAGCTAGTTTATCAATAACAAAGAAAACAGTTGAAACAAAAAAATAAATTACAGTTTGAAAAAACTATCAAAGTACATTTGAAACTTGAGCAGACGATCTTTAAAGATTTCAGAAAAAGAATTGAACTATTAACTATTACTATTACAGTTTCAAAGACAAGAAACAAAATTTGACATACAAAACACTTTTTCCAGTCAATGAATCAGCTCATCATCATAACCAGTCTGCCATTTTGTTTGTTTTGATTTGCACAAGTAATACTGTAATTTGTGTTATGGTGTCTATAATTTCCATTTATAACACTCGCTTCAGCTTTTCAATGCTAAATCAACATAATAATGGTAATAGCAGATAACGTAATATAAAAATATGTATAACATTTACCGCTGTATAATTTACCGACATATTTACTACGGACACCTTAATAATTGACCGGAACGCCGATGTCAGACGCAAACAAACAAACACAAAGTACAAATTCGAGATTAGTTTCCAATATCTATGCGTGAAACTATGAGTGCCTCCTCTTCGCTACGCTCCTGCGGATTAAAAGTTACAATACTACGCGTTCGACTCTTTGTTAAATGCATGTTCTGTATTGTAGTAAACAAAGGATTCTCCTAACTACATTTTAATTAAGGAAGGTCTGCAGTGTGAACACGACCTTTGAATCTCATCCAAGATCTTGGTGGTCGCCATGGTTACTTTTCTCTGCGTTGATTGTGTGCTGAATAGAATCTCGATTGGTCGGCACAGGTCAATATATGATTTTGGCCTGTGCTTTTCACGGTATGTAGAATGTGTTTTCAAATTCGTTTTTCTCCCATCAAAATTATAAATCAGTCACTGCTTTTTGGAAAGAGCTTCACCCCTGATTTTGCGAGGAACGCCTGAAGAAAGAAATGTCTAGATATTATTTAATAACCTGATAACAGATCTTTTATCATATAGGCCATAGGCTGTGCGCCTGATTTTGATATAGGTGGTGTATTTCGTGTATAGAATTCCTGCCCCAGAGTTTACCACAATGATTGTATGAACCTCTAGACATTTAAATTATTAATGAAAATTTAATGAAAATTTAAATATCTCTCATATATATTTCTAAAACTAAAAAACACAAAGACGGGGTAACCCCCGGACGAGAATTTTAAACACGGTCCGCAGCCCACCCCATATATCATACACATTTTTCTACAAGCAACCCCCAAAATTATCGGCTCATTGCTGGAGTTGCTAAGGAATTTTCGGATTTCAGCCAAAAAGCTGCTCATGGATTTTGAGCCAAAAATGCCAATAAACTTTAAAATTTTTGGCTTTTTATATCATTTTATGTCCAAAATAGTTCAAATTTTGTTTTTTAGTGCCAAATAATGCCGAAAATACTTTTTTAGGTATTTTTAGTTGCTTTTCCGGTTCATGCTCAGTTTTAGGGCTAGGTTACTAAGACCAAGTTGCTATTTTTTTTACCATTCTCAGGGCCTCAGGGCTGGACTCTTAGCGCCGAGTTGCTCATAAAAATGTGTAACATATCAGAGGGGATGCGTGCATCCTATCTAGCCCAGTACGCTCTAAAGATGTGGGCGAAAGTATCCAATCTCATGAAAATGTCGCGAACTGTTAAGGGCTCTGACCATAGTGAATTTTTGATATTTACCACTTACAAAATATAAAGTTCTACTTGACGTAGCCCAATAACTGAAAAATTTAAAACAGTTCAATAGACGATATCGGATTTAGATAAATGCAATGCATTCTGGTTTCTAGGGACTCTCAAAGGAATTTTAATAGATCAATCATAATAGATTATAATTCCTTTGAGAGTCCCCAGAAACCAGAATGCATTGCATTTATCTAAATCCGATATCGTCTATTCTTTGTGGACAGTTTGAAAAAACTTCGAAACAAAAAGGTTAGTTACCAATTAAAACTTAGCACTTTTTATAAAAGAAGGTGGTACAACATATTATTAACGTCTTTTTAAAGTTCATAACGTCATTTTTGTCATTAAATTCTTAATTACTGTTAAGGGATTTGATTAAAAAGCAACTTATAAAGACAATTCTTTGTTAAAAATGTTAAATAACCTGAAACAATTAAAAAATTAAAAAAAAATTGAAAATGATGACGTCATCATTTATGAGGTCATCAAATTTTGAAAATTTTACTCATTTTCAGCATAAATTTTAACAAAAAATTTTGATAGAAAATACAAAACCGGCAATTATGTTAAAGAAAAATCGTTCATGATCTTCAAACAGAATCTCAATATCTTTATTGCTTCGCCTGTGAGGGACATTTTTGTAAACCATACATTTTTGTTTTTTTCCGACAGGTTAAAATTTTTGATGACGCCATCGCTTTTTGGATGACGTCATCAAAAAAAATTTTCTTTCTGAAAGTTTGTGTCATGATTGAGAACATCTGTACCAAATTTCATGGTCATAGCTCTTCTAGATCAAAAATAATCGAGGCTGGTAGATTCTACCCCCATCCCTGGGGCTACAAAACTCAAAAAAAGGTTGGGTTAATAGGGTTAAGAACTTTTCTTATGTATAATTGGCCCGAATGAAAGGATGTCACCCTTAGGTCAGGATAAATAAAATTCTCTCGAGAAAAATCTCTAGATTTTCCTCTTATTTCCCAAAAAGATACCCTACGAGGGGCTGGTTTTTCTATTTTGGAGTTTTTGCGACCCTAGGTTGGTGGGACTCATGGAGGGGAAAGCGACACGTCCTTTAGACTAAACATCCCTGTACCCCTATCATTACAGATGTGACTGTTTTTAGAGCTTCCTTTTAAGGTTCGCCAAGTACAGATGAATTGAAGTTAATAAATTTTGTTTGTTTTATGACCTTTATAAAAATTAAACTTTGCTTTCTAAAAGCAAAACCAAAACTGAATTCAAGGGGTGAATTTGATTGACAGCCGGAACGATTGATTTACAGGTACAGATAGAAGAATTCCTTACTTTTTTGTAGTGGAATTCTTAACACTGTTTCCATTGTATTTTTAAAGGAAAATGAACACATCATACCTTGTATTTTAGGAAAATGAACATTACATCTCTTATATTTCAAAATGAACTACTTTTCTTGAATATTTGATATAGCTGTATGTATCTCTTGGATATTTTAAATAAAAATAAACTTTACTTTTCTTTCATGTTTTGTATTTGAAATATGCATCTCTAGGATATTTAAAAGAAAGTGATTGTTATATATGAATATCCTCTATTTTTGAAAGAAGATGACACGTCGTGTATTCTTGAAAGAAAATAAAATCTGCAGTTTTTGGATATTTGAAAGAAAATGGTTGTTACTTGTATATCCTGTATTTCTAAAGGAAAATGAATATGACGTGTCTTGTATTTTTGAAGGAAAACCAAGATTACACTTCTTATAGCTCAAAAAGAAAATAAAGACTGCTTTTTGTTTGTTACATGTATCTTGAATTTTTGAGTAAAATAAATGTTGGATGTCCTGTATTATTGAAGAAAAATAAATGTTGCATGTTTTGTATTTTTGAAGGAAAATGAATGCTGGATGTACTGTATTTTTGAAAGAAAATAAAATCTACATAGCTTGGATATTTGAAAGAAAATTATTGTTACATTGTATACAATGTATGTATTTCAATATTATTTGAGGTATGAAAAAGACATCATTTATGTTGAGACTTCGTAGAACCGTCGAATCTTATTCCTAATTCCTAACTTTCATGCCCACCCCAATTGCTATGCAAAAACTACAGCTTTCTTCAATCTTCCCAATCATCAATCAACGTCACCTAAAAAACCTGGATTTGAAAATAGATTGCTGATGCCCCTGAATTTTTCTCTCAGAAAAAACCGAGTCTGCTAAATTTCGTGGGTTGCGTGTGTGCGTGGGTGCGTGGGTCGAGTGAATGCGTGGGTGCGTGGGTGCGTGGGTCAATATTTTTACGTGGGTTATTTTTTTGCGTGGGTCCGTGGGTCAAAACATTTTTTGCGTGGGTCAAAATTTTTGCGTGGGTCAAATTTTTTGCGTGGGTCAAAATTTTTGCGTGGGTCAAAATTTTTACGTGGGTCAAAATTTTTAACCACGCAAAAATTTTGACCCACGCAAAAAATTTGACCCACGAAGTTGTTAAAAAAAACATTTTATCAAAATATAAGTGTGCGCTATTGTGTTTCTTCACGTTCGTTTTTCATCAATTTATATATACATTGTAAAACTGCATTAATACCAATCACCCACAGATCATTCAAGAGCTTACTACTATAAGCTTACTATACTAAATATTATATACTAAATATTACTCGAAATATGAAATGCTAATTATCTGCACTCCCGGGGGGGTACTAGGGTTGGAAGATGAGAGGTATGTCCGGATGGGACCTCCATAAACCGACCCTTAGAGAGACTGATTTTTGCTGAAAAGGTGACCCTTAGAGAGACTTTTTTGAAAAATTGTCTTCAAAATTTGAAAAATTTCCTACCCTTAGAGAGAATTTTTTCCAATTTTTTCACTCTGAATCAAAAAAATTTCCTGGAAATCCTAAATTTTCCGACCCTTAGAGAGACTGATTTGAATTTTTGTGATTTTTGCAACCCTTAGAGAGACTTGACTTTGAAAGGTGAAAAAACCGACCCTTACCGTCCGCACATACCCAGCACCTATTTTTGCCTAAGTACCCCCCCCCCCCCCCGGGTCTGCACACTGCCCGGATTTGACTGCCAATACTAATACTGACCACCAAAAATTTTTGACCCACGCAAAAATTTTGTCCCACGCAAAAAATAGGACCCACGCAAAAAAAATATGACCAACGCAAAATTTTTGACCCACGCAAAAAAATTTACCCACGCAGAAAATTTGACCCACGCAAAAAAAATTAACCCACGCAAAATATATGACCCACGCAAAATTTTTGACCCACGCAAAAATTTTGACCCACGCAAAAAATGTTTTGACCCACGCACCCACGCAAAAAAATGACCCACGCAAAAATATTGACCCACGCACCCACGCACCCATGTACTCACCCGACCCACGCACCCACGCACACACGCAACCCACGCAATTTAGCAGACTCGAAAAAACCATATCCCCTGATTTTTGTACTCTGAAAAACCGAACCACTCTGGATTATTTCACTGTTTTTCACTTCGAAATATCGGAAAACCCTGGATTTTTTTCAATCCGGATAACTGGACTACCCTGGATTTCTTCACTCTGAAAAACCAGACCACCCTGGATTTTTTATTTTCCATACCACCCTGGACGTCACACCTCCTCAAAATAGGGGGTACAGACTATTTCTGGAATATCCCATTTCAATTCTTTTGATTTCAAGTCAGAAAATTCATAGGGGATGAAAAATATGTCCAATTACTTTGCAGTGAGGATTGGTTTATTTGATTATTTTTCTGTGAGAAAGGGGTGTTTAAAGTGCAATCAACGATTGATTTCAAAGCACCCGAAGTGGTTAGATTTGAAACTCTTGGATGGGAAATAAAACCACTTACTTCTCATCCAAAACGTGCGACCTGCATGGTTTTCATACAAACGCCAGCTTGAATGTAAAAACCATCGACAAATTTCGAAAAATACGTCACTTAAAAACAAAAGAAAGGATAACGTTCAACCCGCCTTTTTAAATTCGACGCAAATCTTAAAGCTACCCTTTTTTCTTGCTTGATAAAGGTTTCCTAGCTCCTTCTGAGCTTTAAACTCGATGCAGTCCAGCTCTATTTTTCAAATCTTTCTTTAATACAAACTAAACTATTTTGGGTCCCTACCTCAGAAGGGGAAGTCGTTTAATATATTCCCTTTAATTGGAAATTTTCTTGAAGAAATTTGAAGAAAATTCTTGTTGTCTAATTCAAATCGAATTTTTCTTCTTTTTTCCCATAGGGATTACAAAGCATAATCTTAAACAAAGATACCGAGCTTGATAAATCACATGATGATATCATCAAACTTCGTGACGTCATTCAAAATGCTAGACAAGCAGCTATGGTATGCCAAGATAAAAAGTAGAAAATTTACATACGCTAACTGAAGGGGGGGGCTTATTTTGATTATGTAGCTTGAATTTAACACCTTATTTCATTAAATATTAGTTAAGTGCTAACCACACTTAGACATGAGCCTAAACTTTGTCCTAAATTTGGAATACATGTTATTATTTGATGCGAGGAGTATAGTTTCGTTGTGATACTTGAAATAATTGAAATCCGAACTTGTGAAGTCTACTAGATTTCAATTCTCAAGCGATCCTAACTGCATTTTCCAATCTAACTATGAATAACAGGAATACACGTGCGCTGCCGACTACGAATATACTCGTAAGGGGCCATTTGAGAGGTAATTCTTTAGAGCATATTGTCCAATCACGTACCCAGAGCCACTTGCATCGTGAAGCGCTATCAGAATCAAAAAAAATAGTGAACTAAAGGACTGGATTTGAGTATGCATATTGTCTCTTTTGCTCTGAATAAATCTTAAAAATCTTTTTTCGTAAAAAAAAAAGAAGTTTGTTGCTATTAGCTATAGGCTTGGATAGCCAATCAAAGTTTAAGTCAAAAAAGTGAACATTGACCCGAGCAAAATTTAATGACTTTGAAAAAATTGGCCGGCAGTTTGTGTGACGGACGAAACATAATTTGGCCGATAGTGAACGTGTTAACTTTTCATATTGAAATTGCCTCTTCATCTTGTCAGAAATCAACATGTGTCTCCCAACTAAAACTAGCTCTGATGGAAATTTGCTCTCTCTATTTTAGCTTATTATTTATTGAATTACATTTGTAATTGCCCCCGCAGGAGCGTAGCGACGAGGAGGCACTCATAGTTTCACGCATAGATATTGGACTGGAATCTCGAAATTTTGTTGCGTTTTGTCGCCCAAGCATCCCCGTAGTTAGTCTCTTCCGTAAATGTTCGGTTTTTTTCCGAGACGGTAGTATACATATTTTCATAATACGTTATATGCTATTACTATTATTACATATTACAATTTTAGTTTTGATTTAGCTTTGAAAAGCTGAAGCGAGTGTTATAAATGCAAATCATAACAGTGTATGATATAACACGAATCATAATATTACTTGTGCAAATCAAAACAAACAAAATGGCAGACTGGTTATGATGACGATGAGCTGATTCATTGACTGGAAAAAGTGTTTTGTATGTCAAATTCTTTTTCTTGTCTTTGAAACTGAATACTAACTACTGTAATTTAGTCAGAAGTTCACTTCAGCAATGATTTCAATTCTTGTTCCGGAATCTTTGAAGAAATTTGCTTAAGTTTTCAAATGTATATTTGATATTTTTGTTCAAACTCTAATTTATCTTTGTCTTTTATTTTACTAATAACTACCTTTATTGTTTATGGAGCTTCTCGAGCTTTAAATACCATCATATGGTCGTAACTCGAGAAAGTCCTTCTTAACTTAGTAAAACAAGATACCAGCAAAAGTACAAAAAAGTTGAATGTAATGCATATGTAAAGTTGAATCCAAAGCAAAAGTGGTTGAATGAATGTTGAATGTCAATCAATGTAAACAAACTTTTTCTTTTGGTCTTCAAAATAGATTTATCTCACTTAGAGTTTTTTCACTGTTTTTTCAGTGTGGTAAATTTATTTCAAAAACCTGCAAAAAGTTTGTTTACATTCATGCGGACCTTCCTGAAGGCACTTAACGCTGGTCAGACTAGGTACACAGACAGTCATACAGAAACACCATAAAACGAAAGTATATATAGATATAAACTCAAAAAGTCTAGCTTCCTGAAGGCACGTCTCTTCATTGTCTGCGCTGTATGGAGAAAAGATTGCATCATGAAAAAGTACTATGCACTTGAAAAAAAATTTAGGCGCATTTCAACTTTTCTCGACTGTACGTCTGAATGGACCACAATGGCATTTTCCTTTATTTTTCTTTTGACCAATAAAACAGAAGATTTTGTTTGAGAAGTGCAATCACAGCGTACGCAAGTGGAGGCCGGGCCTTAACTAGGATTGGTTTCTATTTCGCCCTATTTAATATGACGCAGAACTTTTTGATAAATTTCATACGCAGTATCCTCTTGACTATTGTTTATTAGGCAAAGTTGCGATAGAGAATTGTTAAAATATAGCAGCCAATGAAAAAAACAAGCTATTTCTGATTGGTTACCTTGTTGATTTATTCACCACTATATATTTTGCCTACAAATCTAAGATGTCTGCGGCATTATCAGAAAAGGTCTATTTAGTGAATAATAATCACGATATATATTGTTGTAAGAAAGAAACTAGGAGAAAAAAACAAACAGGAGATGTGAAAACCTGTAAGCTAATGATACCATAATTTTTGAAATATATTTTTGAGAAGCTTTTCCAGCTTTTCCTTAAATTTTATTAAATTATCAAGCTGCGAATTCTTCAAGTATTTTGTTAATGGAATATAATTTTTTTTTCAAGCAAATGCCTCAATCAATCAATCAACCAATCAATCAATCAACCAATCAATCAATAATTAAATCAATCAATTATTCCTGATTATTTTTTAATGTTTTAATCTTTAATGCATTAAAAGCTTTATAAGTACTTGACATGATCTTTATGTGGGGGCATTTAGTGAAAGCTATGACTAGTATTTAATATATTTATTTGCAAAAAATGAAATTTTGAATTATGTTTTATGTTAAAAAGTATTTGTCATATTGATACAGTATTAAAATGTTTTTTATATGAAGAAATATGACAACACATTGAAGCATTTAAAAAAATGACGGTAACTTTTTCATCAAAGCCTATAACAGAAAAATTTAATTCTTGAACAGTGAGCGAAGCCAGTAAATTTTAAGATTGGGATCTAGGGACTTAAGGTGTTTTTTACAGACACTTTGAAATGGCTTATATAATAAACAAATGTATCACGTAAAAAAGATGGTCTTACGATAATATAGAACACTAATGAAAAAAAAACTGGTTTACTAACATCTCTGCTGACATCTAAACTATCATATCAATTGCAACAAGTTTTGATTGAACGTGGTATACCTTTAGAAATATTAGATCTTACAAAGTAAATAATCACACCCCTGTGTCATAGACCCGGTGGACCCCCAACCCCAGTGGAAAAATACGCCAAAAAGTCTTCCCCGGTGGAAAAAATATCCTACAATTTCAACCCCACTGCGAATGAAATTGCTCTATGATTTTGTCCCCATTGAAAACTGAATGTAGAAAATTGCACTCCAAAACCATCCCCACTGGAATTTTCGAGCTGGAAATAATAGATTTTCTATCCCCATTGGCATTTTGATAGAAATTTTCTTCCGCACTGAGGGAAAAAGTTCTACCGGGGCACTGAGACAGGGGTGTATAATCTATTTCGATTCGATTGAAGATAACATTACCAGCTCTATTTGTTCAATTCCTACACCTCAAAAGATTAATCAGTGACATTAACCTTGTGCAAAAGAAACTTAGTGTCTTGAGTTTGTCCCCAAGAGAACTTTACTCCAATCCCCACCCTTTACGAGAGAGCTAAGACTACATCCATCGAAACGAAAGTCAATGTCACGTCAAAACTTGGCTTGAAAAAGGTAAGTCCAATTCAAAGAATAATGTCTTACATATCCTGAGAGGTTTAATTGCCGGGCTTTGACTCTATGTGTTACACTACGTAATCTTTTCAACGATATCGGTATCAGAAGGGCCCAGAGAAGTTGTAGATTTTTGTTTTTGACATTGCAGTTTGCCAAATCTCATAGCGAACCTCACTAAAATAGTACAAATTGGTAAAGTTAAGAGCTTATTGAAGTTAATGCCACTTTTAAAGCCAAAACATGCTCAAAAACACCATATTTCTTAGGAAAATGGTGAAAATTATCCAAAAAATGGTCAAAATAAGAACATGTTAAGAACATTTTTAGGCATGAAACTGAAAAAATTAAGAACATCCGGAGACTTCAAAAATTTTGGATGTTCTTATAAAAAACATGTAATCTGATGAAGATATCAATTACCGTTAATGTGAACTGGTCGCCGGTAAACATGTTATTTGTAAGACCACCAAGAGTTGTCCCAGTAAGACTCTGAATTGCTGGGTCCACTGGATATTTACGCAAATCAGATCTTTTCATCGATTTCTCTTCTTCGAATTCTTAAAAAAGGAAGTTAAATAAAGTTAATTATCTCTCATTTTTTATTTCTGACGTCAAAAATTATAACAATTTTTTATCTCTTTTCGCTTATATTTCTCACTTTATTTCGATATTTTTCCTGGATAAAGCGCTAAAAATCAATCGAAGCTGAAGGGAACGGTTAACAAATACAATAATGACCGGTTTTTTTGGGCTGCACTGAAAATATTGAAAATATTAAAATTCACCCCTGTCTTAACTATATGCACCTTCGACCTCAATCTGACCTCCTAACGCTGTTGGTATAAATCTGATCGATGCATTGACGGGACCTCCAATTTTACGGCACTGGCCTTTTTACGTTACAGAATCGTTTGTCGTTCTTGGCTAGCTTGTTTTAAATAAGATAATACATTGCTCATTATCGGAAGTAATACGGTGTACTTTTCAACCAAACTAGCTTAACTTAATAAAAGTTTTATAAAATACGTTAGGAAGTAATTTCGGCGGAAGTTAATCTGGTGGATGAACGAAATAGCTTCTTTTAAGGGAGCTTAATTTGACGGGTGGCTAGAAAATAGAAAAACGAAATTTGGTGAGATTTAAATTAGGCTGTTTAGGAATATTTTCGGCTAAAATTCGTAAATAAATGAGCCAAAATTCTGCTTTTAATTTCTGAAAAATTTGGAAATTAGATGAAATAAACCGTATCTCAAATCAACAATTACATGTGGTGGATAGTGGAGAAAGACGAAACTTTAACGGCAACTTAATTTGGTTGAAATTGGGTAAATCCACCAAATCCGTCCAACTCTTTACACCGAAAGTTATTCCTCTAAATTTTAATGAGATTTTAAAGAAGAAGGTCAATTACTAACCTGACTGTCTGGTAGCGTTCCCAAAATTATTAAAAGTAAAACTGTCTCATCTCTCTTGATCAGAAGCTCTGCGTCACTTTGGATAAAATTTGATATTGAGAAATATCCCAATATGGTTCTCCGGGTATCATGGGCCGAAACCGAATGGCGGAAACGAGCCCAATACATAATGCTAAAAATGATAAAAGCCTTAAATTGACTTCCATCGTTTTAATCAGAATTCAAATTTCGAATGATTTTTCAGAAGATTTTAAACTTTTTAAAATTCTCAGTTTTAAAGTAAATTACTTGGAAATTTTTTAATTTTTTTGTTACATCCGGGGGTTTAAAATGCTTTGTTTATCAAATTACCCCCGGTTTATGTCATAAAGTTTGTAATGTTTGTACATTGAGGTAACAAATAAATAGATACCAATTGCACTATCTTCAGCATAATAATTACATCCAATTCCAATAAACAAATGCAACCAAATTAAACCTAACTAACCCATTACCTAAACTAGCCTTGTTTATTCAAATTGATTTTATAGTGTAAATCTACAAATTTAGAAATATCATCGAGTCAAATTTGTATGCCGTAATTTATTGAAAATGAGAATAGTTCATATATCAGGAATAGGGATAAAAGCAGCATTCTGAATAACTATTCTTTGATGCACTACCATGGGCGATTTTATAAAAGCAAATAAGATAGTCAATATGCTGCATATATTAAGAACACTCTAAGCATTTTGACCAACCTCGTACCACCCAGGGCCTGATTCTCACTTTTTACATAAATTTGATGGTCATTTCAAATCGATTTGCTAAATTCTATATAAAAAACAAATCGTCATGGGGACGAGGTAATTACGAAAAATAAGAGCACAACCACAACCACTGATCCTTAAGCCCTGGACCAAGCTATATCCACCATCTTTGATCGAAGTTTTTTTAAAGTGGTCCCCGCAAAGAAGCCTTTGTAGTGTTAAAACTTTAAATAACAAAAAACAGCCCTACATCACTAGTGTGTAAAGGCCGGTCTCCACTTGCGCGCGCTCTGATCGTACTTTTTCGAGCAACGCATCCACGCTATTGGTCAAAAGAAAAATGAAGCAATTCCATTGGCGCGGTCTGACGTAATGGTTGAAAAAAGTTGAAATATGTTCAACTTTTCCTTCGAGCGCGCGCTACATTTTTGTGACATAATCTTTTTTCCAAGCAAAAAGAATTGAAGCCAAAAGATTCAATCGCAGCGCACGCAAGCGAAAGTAGTTCAGGCGCTCTCGATGCGAGTACCACTTTCAAAAAAACTCCAGTCATGCTCCAATCAAAAGTTTTTGATGCCTCAAGGGCCTATATCGATCCTAAACCCAGTGAGAACAATCGAGCTCTTTGTCAAAATTTACTATTGTCCAAGCTGAAGAACAACAGTTCGCGGAGCGTTTTCAAGGTTCACGCAATGTTTTTTCAACGTTCGCATAAAACGTTTTTTTCCAAAGTTCATACTGTACATGAAATTAACTTTTTCTCGTATTCACGGAAAACGTTATGTAAAATATTAAGTTTCGGGTTATGCAATATATTAATGTGGTCTTTCGATGCGTTTGTTTCCCGGGACCAGACCATTATATATCATTATTAGACTGTACGTTAAAAGGACATAACAGTACTTGCGAAATTTGTAAACAAACTGTATGCAGCGGATACAAAATGTCAAAATAAAAAATCAAACCAAATATGGCTAATTTTGATTGTTCATTTGTTTTACAAGTTTGTTTTGGGCACGTGATTTTAAATGTTCTATTTAATGACACGTGGTTCGCACAATGTTTACATTTTACTACTTTTATGTCCCTTTTTAAAAGTATTGCTAAAAATACTTTGACCTTTATGATTAATGGTAATTTATATACAGTACTTTCAGTCCGGGAAATATATTCCAAGCGATGTTATCATCTTGATAATTGATAGAATTACTAACTGAGCGTTTAAAAATTATATTTTAGTGATTAAAGGGTGAAGGACTTAGGACTAGACAAGAAATTTTCTTCAAAATGCTGGTAGAAGGTAAATCTAATTCGTTTAAGATATCTTTCAGAGATATTTTCAAGATTTTCTTCTTTTAGTTACAATTCTTTTATTCGTCGGGTAGAAGGCATCACTGTGCTTTTAAGCAATTTGACTTTACAGAAGACGGAGAGGGAGAACTCGGTGTTCTCACTGCGAAGGCGAACACGTGGCAACATGTCACATCACAACATTTGGAATATTTACCAACATTTTTGTATCATCAGAGTAGTTGGCATGGGTTGAACCCAGTGAAGGTTCATTCATTTGTCAAGTGCATTATGGTATCATGGTGGGAATCGAACTCGGGCCTCTCAGGTGTGAATGGAGAGTGATGGCCACCATACCGCTACAAGATAACATTAGTTTGTATGAACGATTCGATATAATGTCATTTAGTTTGTATTATTATCAAATACCCTGGGGGGACACTCGTACGTGCGGCTCAAAATTAGGCCTTTGAAATCGGAACCTTGGAACCTACTGTAAGTCCCCCCCCATCGGCCATATACCCGATTGTAATTTAGTCGTCCAGCATGAAACTATACGTTTTTTTATAAATAAATGTGTATCTAACCAAAAGGATGAGAGGTCAAACCAATTATCTTCATATACACGAGACTGTACATTAGTCGGACGTCCAAACGACGTTGCGTTCCGGATGGGAAAGTTCTATTTGAAATATGTTTCAAAATGTGAGGCGTTGATTACTATAGAAATTGATAAAAAGTTTCGAAAAGTTGACAGCAAAACAAAATGTTACTTGATGACCATAATTTAATTCACACCCGAGCAAGAAACTAACCCCAAATGGCACAACTCTTATAACACCCCTGTGTCACAGACCGGCTGAGAAGAATTTCGTTCTGGTGGGAAAAATGCCCTAGAATTTCAGCCTCACTGAGAAATTGGCTTTGATTTCATCCGCATCTGAAATTCAATGCTTAAAAATTGCAGTCCAAAACCATCTCCATTTGGACCTTTTAACCTTGAAACAAATATAATTTTTATCCCCGCTGTGGGAAATATTTTCACCAGGGCTGTGAGACAGGGCTGTCTTATAACTCTCTTTTTTTAACCCAAATGTTTAAGACTTTCCATATCACTATGAGAGCCTGTGTAATATAATATGAACTTTGATCATTGTGGAGCTACCTAAAACTTTGATTTCAACACTGAGATGTGTCCTTATAAAAAGAATTATTTCTTCTTCGAACATTTTTGCGATTAAGAAATATTTGAACCAAATTCTTCCCACGAAGATCAATTATAACAAAACGTCATTGGTCTTAAATTTGATTGAAGACATCTCTGGCGAGTCGAGTCATACCCTGCTTTTCTGACTGAAGTTGCAAAATACACAACACCCATCATCAGGCAAAATACACCAGGCAAAACATTTCAAAATAAGACCTACCTCACATTATAATATCCAAATAACGTTTTATATTAGCTACCAAGCAGACACACGACACACAACGTTGTTTCAACGTCATAATCTAATGTTATATGGACGTTGTGAGCTTTAGATAAACGTTGAAACAACGTTGTGCACCAGCTGGCTAAGGAGGAATAAAATCGATTTAAACTATTTTTACACCCCTGTCTCATTGCTACGGTGGAATTTTTTACCACATTTGGGATAAAAATTACAATGAGCATATAAATTCTATTGTTTCCAGCTTAAATATACCTGTAGAAATTTCAGCGGAGGTGAAATTTTAGCTGAAAGTTTCCGGTAGGGCGGGAGCTCCACCGGGTCTGTGACATAGGGATGTATTTTCCCGAAATCCAGGAACCCAACAGTGTGAACAACTTGCAGTTGTTTGAATCAACAAAAGTTCACCTAGAACTTAGGAACCTTTATGAGCATTTGATGGAAACAACTTTATAAGTCAGCTTGTAAGGCTCTGTTGACCCTTGTCTTGCATCCACTGTAATCACCTAGACAGCATTTTGATTTTCATTTTATAGTGAACTCCCTCTAAATCAAACTTCTAGAAACATTTTGTATTTTGAAAATAACCTTGTTTATAAACTCGAACCCAGTCACTTATTCGCTCGCTTTTTTACGATTCTGATAGTGTCGATCAGTAAAATCAAAATGTGGCTCAAGTGTGGCTCTGGGTACAACATTGTCTTGTTTTATGAAAATGAATTGGAGAATGTCCGTTGATGTCGAATTTATTTCGTTTTAATTTTCAGCGCAAGAAAGGTCTTGCAATGAATCACGCGATGTCGACTATTCGAAAGAAGGACTATCCATTACAATATGTTTTTGGTCCGTTCAATATAGAATCCTACATTGAATTTCCAATGGAGATGAAATCAAAGTATTTTTACCAAGCGGAGATGAAAATTTAGCTGAAATTTTCCACCGGGTCTGTGACATAGGGATGTATTTTCCCGAAATCTAGGAACCCAACAGTGTCAACAACCCGCAATTGTTTGAATCAACTTTCAAAGTTAACTTAGAGATTAAGAACCTTTATAAACATCTGATGGAAACAACTTTATATTACAGCCTGCAATGCTATGTTAACCCTCGCCTTGCATTCACAGTATCACCTAGACAGCATTTTTATTTTCATTTTATAATGAACTTCCTCTAAACAAGAAACACTCTAAATCGCACTACTAGAAACATTCTGTATTTTGAAAATAACCTTCTTTTCAAACTCAAACCCAGTTCCTTATTCGCTCTCTTTTTTATAATTCTGATAGCATTGATAAGTAAAATAAAAAAGTAGCTCAAGTGGCTCTGGGTACAACATTGTCTTGTTTTATGAAAAGGGAATAGCGCACCGTGCTGAATCTAGAAAACGATTTTATTTTTGACATAATCATTACTCTCGATGTGTTTGTACGAGTTCCAGTCTTATCAATCTTTGCGTTATAATCTCTTTTGCACGTTAATTGCATCATTTGACAAAAGATATATAACAACTTGCACCATAGTATAAGAAAGCCGCGGCTGGAATATGTACCGCATTGTCTTTTCAGTTAATTGCTGTTCCATCTCTGTCTCCGAGCTTTATAAGAACATCAAGATTGTTAGTTTATTATTGGTAGATAGTTTTTGAAATTTTTCTCTTATTTTCCTTCACAAGAAGATTTTTTATTTCTAGATATCTTTGAATCTGTACCCAATGAAACACTTTAACTGATTGTGGACATATTTTAGGGGTATTTGTTGTGGAAACGATAGTTTTTCGCCAAAATTAAAATTATAAGAACTATATTTAAGATAACAACTTTCCTGTCAGTTTGAATGATAAATTTTGAAGGTGCTGGCTTGAAATTTTCACAGAATTATCTTGATGTACTATTTCATTGATTTCTAGAAAGATTTCACTGAAATATTGTGAAGGCATTTCGAGGCACCTTATTAATTTTTGAGTTCTTTCAGCCCAGCCATTTTGTGCTTGTTTAAATTTCTTATTGTTAATCTTTCCTGCACAATGCTATTATAACGTGTATTATCAAGGGCATATCATTAATGTCTAAAACGCACTGCGAAGTAAGTATTAACGACAAACTAATAAAGTTTACCATTAAAGATGCTACACTACTTATTTCTTGATCAATAAATAGTCATCAAATACGACAGAGATAGAACAGTAGAAATTCAGATGTTATCATTCCAGCCGCGGCTTTCTTATACTATGCTTGCACGTATCTTTAATTGAGTCGCATTGAATTGTGGGATTGCAACTCGTAAAAATGTCAAAAAAGTGAAAAGTAATCATTATGACGTATGCGTTGCGGAAGCGCTATGGGAGAATGTCTGTTAATGTCAAATTTCCGTTTGAATTTCAGCGCAAGAAATGTTTTGCAATGAATCATCCGATGTCGACAATTCGAAAGAAGTAATATCCATTGCAAAATGTTTTTGGTCCGTTCAGCATAGAATCCTACTTGCTGACACATATTGTCACCGACAATTTTCATATTCCACATGTAAGTTTGTAGCTGCAGGTAGCTCAGCTGGTAGAGTACTCAACCTTGTAATCCAAGGGTTCTGGGTTCGATCTCTGGTCACCGCCAACTCAGCTAAATCAGCTTTGATTAGGTCACTGCGATCTTCAGAGTAATGTTTAAAAATCGGGGAAATCCGAAATGAATTTTTGTAATAAGTGCTGTTCAATTTCCTAAAAGAACCCCATTCTTTGGGTCAATAAAGCCCTTATATGTACAATTTAAACACAAAAATTTGTTTTAATGAAGGTTGCTCAAAATGGGGTAATTTGGGAAATGTTTGATTTTAGATCCCTCAAAATCCCGCCATATTCCGCGTAAGATCCCTCAAAATCGGAATCGGAATAATTCTTGATTAGGAAGGAGCAGAGCTATGAAATTTTCACTGGATATCCGTTTTATTGTTCTGTTTCGGATAAAGAAAAAATTATATCACTAAACTTATATCACTAATTTTTCTTCACAACCAAAATTGAACATTTTTTGAATCCGAAAAATCCGATTAAAGATCGCCGATGGGTAATCTGGTGGTTATTAGTTCAGACAAGGGTAATATGCACTCCAACTCAAAAGTTGTCGAATTTACAGGTCCGTCACAAAAAGAAAATAGGATAACACTCTCTCGTCAGTCCCGTCTACAGCAAGCAGATGAATTGTTACCTAGCTGCTAGACAATAATGATTTTGCGTTCAGAAAACCAAAGGAAATTTTATATTTTCAAAAGGAGATTAAATATTTTGCATATACTTTCATATATAAAATATTGGCAAAAAGGTAAAAATCAAAGTAACTTTTGGAGTTATATTTATTGAAATACATACAAAAAGTAATTATTTTCTAATTCGTAAATTCAAACGAAAATAACTTTATTTATAATTTTACTTTCATCTCTTCTATCACGTTAGTGGGTCGTCTAGAAATCGTACAATGTGCAAGATAATTAAGTTAATATAAATGTATATTTATAAATGCTATTGACAATAACACTTCCTTATAAGTCAATATCATATAATCCAATATATGTAGTAATATATCAATACTATGACACTAAAGCTGTCAAAGACAAGACTGTAAAAACGTAATAGCTCCAGAAGTGGGTGGGTGGGCGGTTTCGTAATAATCTAACAACCTGTGAATAGCTTCGGACAGCCGCCCTTTTTAAAGTCTAGCATCACGTGACTATGAAGCGCCAAAAGAACAATAGTAAATTCATTTATTTTCTAATTCGTAAACTCAAACGAAAATAATTTTATTTATCATTTTACTTTCATCTCTTCTATCGCGTTAGTGGATCGTGTAGAAAGCCCTGTAAATAGTTGTAACAGAAGAACACGATTGAAAAATATAAGAAATAACATCAGAGGCTTAGCCTCACAGAATTAGACATCAAATGCTCTAAATAATCATCATATACTGTAAAACTTTTAGAGGCCTAGCCCCAAAGAAACAGATATCAGTTGTTCCAGATTATCATCCACATAGCCATCTTTAGCACTGACAGATTTCAATCTATCGTGTTTCTGGAAAAGACGATCCTTTAGGAGACCCACAGCATGCGTCGTGGAGGAGCCACATGTGCTGCCAACAACGGGGTAAACTTTACCCCGTTGTTGGCAGCACATGTGGCTCCTCCACGACGCATGCTGTGGGTCTCAAATAGCTTTTCATTGACCCCAATTCGTTTCATAAGACTTAGGACTGCTAATCTTGCAGTAGAATAAGAAATAGGCTTATTTCGACGTTTCAGCTTGTGGTCATTCAAAGTTTTAAAGAAGGACATTCCCCTGAACAAAAACTCATCATCGTTAACGATCTCAGCCCTATTAATATAATTTCTGATAAAGTCGATGGGGCAAAATTGGGAGTCTAGCTTGGCAATGAACACACCGGCTCCAATCCTATATTGATCGGTTTTCGATTCTTCAATTAATATTTTCATGTACATTTGCTTGAATACTACGTCCCCAAGGGTGATGTTAGCCGCCTCCTCGAACCTCAGAAATCCACAAAAACATAACAATATTAATGTAAAATCTCTCAAGGATAGCAAAGACATCTTACCCTCCTCAATAATGCATTCGTAGACTTGTTTGATGTTTCTGGTCGCAGGCTTAACAGCACTACGTGTACGTCTTTGGCAGGGAATTCAACAGCTCCATCGAACTTTCCACTCCAGTTTGACCAACGCTTGAAGTAGGTAGCATATTTCCTAATCGTGTTATTTGCTCTTGATTTCGACAGCAAGTCTTGTGAACCGTGTGCTAGTTCCTTCAGTTGGTCATCCTGTACCTGGTTAACGATTTGAAGCGAGCTGGATCCTAAAAGTGCAGAATTAATCAGCTTGGGTTAAATAACCTGATAAGGCCAAGTTTTCTTACAAAACCTTCTGAGCAAGTGGCCAAGCCACGGTGTAACCCAGTTACGCTTTTTATTTCTCTCAACCCGGTTGAGCATAGGAGGACCCCTTCTAGGTCCTAAAATCTAATGAATAGTGGGTTACCTCTAAAGCTAACCCTGTCCACCTGGGCGAAAGTACTTGGGAAGGTGGGACAGCTTATCCAATAAGGCCCAGAACCCAAAACTCAGCTCTTTATTAAAAATGCCACAATACCCCACGATAATGTGGAGAACCGAGAAGGGAATACTTGTAGTTGTCCAACTTCAGGATACCAGCAGTATCTTTGAAAACCATATGATCGACTACAAAACTTGAAAACATCGGTCCGTTTTGAAGCAGTGACCAAAATGGAACGGAACGCCAATACGGAATTATCAAAACCCCTCTAATACCATGTGTAGATATGATAGTTCTCAGCACCCGGGTGATTAAATTAGCCGGGGGAACCCAAAGGTTGTTTTCAAAACGCCAATCATGCGTAAATGCATCCACCGTTTCCGTCCCAGGAACGTAGAATTTTGAGTTGAATCGCTCACATTTAGTGTTATTATAACTAGCAATCCTATCAATATTCAGGGGACCCCATAAACCATCTATAAGTTCAAAGAATTCGTCTGTGATCTCCCAATCATCGGTGTCTACTAGCTTAGAAATGTAGTCAGCAGAGGCATTGAAACGTCTAGATATCCAGCTTACTAAGTCTATATTGAAAAGCCTTGATAGATCGTTAATATTTATAGTTAGAGACTGTAGGTCGGATTTGCTACTACCACTCGAGCAAATATATTTTGCAGCCATATTATCGGTTTGCCAAGAAATAGACTTCCCTGATATTTTAGGTGCAAAAGATTGAAGACTAAATCGAATAGCTTCAAGTTCGCGCCAAGTCGAGTTTTTAGATACTTCTCCTTCGTCAAACATACAAAAACATTCTTTTCTTCCATTTGCTTCAAATAACATAGCACCTATACCATGATCGCTTGCATCAGACTTTATAACCGTTTTGTTTTGACAAATGCTAATTGTGCTCCTTTTGTTTAACATAGAAATATTATCTCTCCAAAATATAATCTCTTTGTGTGCCTCTGGGAAATTCAAAATGTTCAGTTTACCATCCCAAGAGGGCTGTAACGCAATACATCTGTAAATGCTTCTAGTTAGCAATCTAATTAGGTTTGACAAAACAAATTTCATTGAAACTACTTTTCCAGAAACACGAGAAAGAATTCGAGCAGTTGTAAGAGGATTATTTAATAATTTAGCAATCGAAGAGAGGAGAGAGGAGACACGCTCCTCTGTAACTTTGTTAGTGTTTTCAAAAGTGTCTAGCTCTATTCCTAACCAGGCCATTCTTTGTGTGGGCTCCCATTCCGATTTTTCTTCATTTGCTAGTAGACCAGTATTATCTAAGAGACTTTTCACTAACTTCGAAGATTGAACGGCAGATTCGTACAAGTAGTCTATACAAGCTCCGTCATCCAGGTAAACAGGTATCTTTACGCTTTGTGAATGCCATGTAGAAACGAGTGGTCTTAAAAGTTTCGTAAAAAGGGCCGGGGTTTTAGATAACCCAAATGGTAACACTATAAATACAAAAAGATTTTGCTTCTTTTCCAGTTCCCAAGAAAATCCCAAGAAAATTTGGTGTTCAGGAAATATATCGACATGATGATAGCCCTTTCCTAAATCAAACTTGAAAAGAAAACCGTCAGGACGTAGAAAATGTTGGAATTCGCACCAGTCGTCAAACTTAATACTTTAAGGGCAGAAACTTTCGCGGGCAGAAAGTTTCACGAGACCGAAAAGTCGCAAAATTTCGCAGATTTAAGTTTCGCGATTTTTACTTTTTGAAGAAAATTTACGGAAGAAACTTTTGCGTTTTTTTGTAAATGTTCAATTTTAGTAGCAATAACTTTCGCGAGTGGCTAGGGAAAGTGAATAAAAAATTATTTCAAATCTCTTTTTTTTTTCTTCAATCTAAAGAGTGATATACTAATAAATGAAAAATAAACTATTTGCACTTCTTCCTCTCATTCCGAATCCTAGCCACTGCGATAATATCGAGTTTCCTCGGCTTTTAAAACTTGGAAAAGACTGTCGCGATTTTTAGGAAAATTTCATTTTTCGCGAAAATAACTTTCGCAACTTTCTTGTTTAATTTCTTACCTGGCAGAAACTTTCGCGAAAAAATGCCAAAAACGCGAAAAACGCGAAAGTTTCTGCCCGCGAAAGTTTCTGCCCTTAAAGTATGCTCCTTGACCAAAAATTTATTGACATACCGAAGGTCGAGAATAAGACATTGCTTGCCAGAAGGACGAGTATCTGACCCTAAAGGATTGACTACTGTAGGTCTAAACGGTACCTCAATAACTGATCCAGATTGAAGAAGTTCATGACGTGATGACGTCACAAAAGCAGTGTTGTCGAAAGCAGAATGATTATTTGAACAAAAACTTTCGGTCGGAGAGGATCGAAAAGGCAATTTGCAACCTTCTTTTATAACGCTCAGAATAAATTTATTAGCTCCTATCTGTTCCCAGAACAGATAATGTTTCTGAAGCCTTCCTTTAACAGCCCCTGAATCTAATTCAGTGTTATCAAATGCATCAAATGCATTTCTTAAAAATTCTAGTTTAAAATCAAAAGAAAAACACTTATCTTTTGAGCAGATGTCTGTATTTTGGGTACAATTTTTCGGCTGATGGGTAGTCCCTCTTCCAGTGTCCTGTTCCCGAACAGTTAAGGCAGACGTCGTTAGGGTAGATTTTTGTATCCTTCTTGATTGAAAGACTGAGATCACGTTGAGGGTACCGGGGTTGCTTGGTGGGTTGATACTTTGGGAACTGGATGACGCTCCGAACACCCTGTGAGGTCTTGTGATAGTAGAGGATGAGGCGTCGAGTTTCATTTTCTTGTTTTATTTGAGCTCTTTCCGGTCCATCTTGCACTTCGTAATAGTCTAACAACCTGTGAATAGCTTCGGACAGCCGCCCTTTTTAAGGTCTACATCGCGTGACTATGAAGCGCCAAAAGATCAATAATAAATTCATAAAACTTTCAAAACAGGGAAAAAATTTCATATATAATTTCCAACAGAATGCAAAAAAAACAAGACGACTTGAAGTCGAAAATTTCGCCTAGAATTTAAACTACATAGGAAAAACAAGAAGTAGAGATTGAAGCCAATTTGAAATCTACTTTACATCAAGCCTTGATGAAACAATTTTATAAGAACAACGAGGCTTAAGATCGCTAAAAAGGGACCAATTTAAGAACAATTGTTGTTTAATTTTTAATAACTAATAAACAAAGGTAATATCACCGTCTATCAAAAGTTATTGATTTGATTCTTATAAAGTAAATGCTTATAAGAAAAATAAAAATGCTCATATTGTGTGCCATTGCTTGTTTACTTTGTAAGAGCTAATTACCGAAAGGTATATCATCGTCTATCAAGAGGTATTGATTTGATTCTTATAAAGTAAATGCTTATAAGAATAATAGATGAGCTCATATTGTGTGCCATTCCTTGTTTACTTTGTAACAACTAATTACCGAAAGCTATATCACCGCCTATCAAGAGTTATTGATTTGATTCTTATAAAGTATATGCTTATAAGAAAACTAAATAAGGTCATATTGTGCGCCATCCCTTGTTTACTTTGTAAGAACTAATTACCGAAAGGTATATCACCGTCTATCAGGAGTTATTGATTTTATTCTTATAAAGTATATGCTTATAAGAAAAATAAATAGGCTCATATTGTGCGCCATCCTTTGTTTACTTTGTAAGAACTAATTACCGAAAGGTATATCACCGTCTATCAAGAGTTATTGATTTGATTCTTATAAAGTATATGCTTATAAGAAAAATAAATGAGCTCGTATTGTGCGCAATTCCTTGTTTACTTTGTAACAACTAATTACCGAAAGGTATATCTATCACCGTCTATAAAGAGTTATTGATTTGATTCTTATAAAGTATATGCTTATAAGAAAAATAAATGAGCTCATATTGTGCGCCATTCCTTGTTTACTTTGTAACAACTACTTACCGAAAGCTATATCACCGTCTATCAAGAGTTATTGATTTGATTCTTATAAAGTATATGCTTATAAGAAAACTAAATAAGGTCATATTGTGCGCCATCCCTTGTTTACTTTGTAAGAACTAATTACCGAAAGGTATATCACCGTCTATCAAGAGTTATTGATTTGATTCTTATAAAGTATATGTTTATAAGAAAAATAAATGAGCTCATATTGTGCGCCATCCTTTGTTTACTTTGTAAGAACTAATTACCGAAAGGTATATCACCGTCTATCAAGAGTTATTGATTTGATTCTTATAAAGTATATGTTTATAAGAAAAATAAATGAGCTCATATTGTGCGCCATCCTTTGTTTACTTTGTAAGAACTAATTACCGAAAGGTATATCACCGTCTATCAAGAGTTATTGATTTGATTCTTATAAAGTATATGCTTATAAGAAAAATAAATAAGGTCATATTGTGCGCCATCCTTGTTTACTTTGTAAGAACTAATTACCGAAAGGTATATCACCGTCTATCAAGAGTTATTGATTTGATTCTTATAAAGTATATGCTTATAAGAAAATAAAGAAAAAATCAAACTGTGGAGCTAAAGACACAAAGATATATGACGTAATCCAAAGAAAACCCGCGAAAATCGTCCGTGGTTATACGAGCGTGTAATTTGTAAATTAAATTTAGTGAGTTCGTCCACCGTATCAAGCACTTTCGTTTTCTAATTTTTTTTCCGAGGACACCGCCGCCGCCGCCGCGAAAGGCTATCGTAATACTTTCGCTATGCGAAATTAAAAATCTCATAATATATACTGGGAAGCATTTTCATAATCTGAAAAAAATCTAGGAGAAAATTCCCCCAACAGAAGTCATTTTTCCAAAAGCATGCTGCAAAAGCAAATAATGTCACAAACTTGTAAACAATCATAATTTCCAAAAAAATGTCAAAAAGAAAAAAAGTTGTCATGCCAGGAAATCACTTGAAAAAATTGCATGTGGAAGAAAACCTCCAAATTCACAACAAAAGTTTCAACGTTTTTAAAACGCATGTGGAAGAAAATCTCCATAACCAAAGTTTTCCACGTTTTAAATGCACGGGGAAGAAAATCTCCAAGTTCAAGACAAACTTTAGTTGTATATGTGAGGTGATTTCCAATTGTTTACATTCATATTCAATACGATAAACATTTTATGTTTTTATTTTATATAACATTCTTCATATTGGCCGTGGTGTTCCGGTGTCACAGTTAATTTCAACTCCCCTAAATTATAACTCCCCAGTCATAATAAACTAGATTATTGTGACTCCCCAGTTAAAATACACTAGTTTATTACGACTCCCCAGTTCTTATAAACTAGTGAATTATGACTCGCTAGAGTTAATATTCCCCAGCAAATTTAGACTCCCCCTGGTTTATAATGACTCCCCCTAACTAGAATCTAAGAATGCGTGTCTGTTTGATATTGTATATACCAGAAAAATCTAAGGCAGCCTGAAGACTTCCAAAGTTGTCGGATGGATGAAATTGGGTATAACTTGTTCGTCGTGTTCCTTGGATAAACATGTTGATGTGTTTGATTGGCGATAACGGACCATACGTTGGGAAAGGTGAAGTGATCCATTTTCAGTCTAAGTCTAAAGTTCGGAACCCGTTCAGAATCTTACAATGCAAATTTGTGATGACTTCGGCAACACAGGGCAGTGAATCGAATAAAGGGGCACAATATATTGACCAGGTTAATGTAGTTAAGCTTTTGAAAAATCGTTGAAAGTGAACAACAAAGAAAGGTACAAAAGTAACAAATAATTAGGATATCTACAAAAATTTCCCAATTAAACTTTTAATTCTAAAGACCTCTCTTTGAGTTTTTTGGGTCCCTTGGAACAAGAATGAGTGCAAAGTTTTCCAAGATTTGCGAATGCAGTGTGTTAGGGTTAGTTAGGGTTAATGCAATGCAATACATAATGACTTCTTCTGCTTGACGTTTGATGAGGAGAGTCTTATCCAACTAGTTTTTTTTTAACTCGCTATCTCTTTAGAAAAAGGGTTTTGGGCAGTTATAATTTCCTGGGAAATTTCTACTCTAGGGGAGTGTTCTTTTACCAGTTTATTATGACTGGGGAAGTATCTTTTACAGGGAGTTAAAATAATCCGCTAACACCGGTTATCAGCTTAAAAAGTTTGAAATTACAGTTCTGTAACCGCAACAGAATTTTCCCCACAAAGAGTTTTCACTAACTGTCACTAACCAGTTAAGTTTATTGTTGTCCAGACGTTACTAACCGATAAAATCGATAGCTAATCGATAATTATTCGATTGATTTAAATATCGATTAAAAACGATAATCGATAGCTAATCGATACTCACAATTTTTTAGGACTCAATTAAATTATCACCATA
Source organism: Clytia hemisphaerica (assembly GCF_902728285.1). Lineage (NCBI taxonomy): Eukaryota > Metazoa > Cnidaria > Hydrozoa > Leptothecata > Clytiidae > Clytia > Clytia hemisphaerica. Next base: position 207,287 of record NW_027104620.1, read on the forward strand.
GATTTTTAATCGATGATATCGATTACAGTGTTAATAATTGATAATATCGATTAATATCGGTATAATCGATACATCAACCCTATCGATTTTTGATAGATGATATCGATGAAACTTGGTTTAATATCTTATATCTGATCGATATAATCGATACTCACAATTTTTTAGGCGCCGATTATTTATCGAATATCGTTCTTGATCGATATTTAATCAATCGATTAATTATCGATTAGCTATCAATTTTAATTGATAATTGATTTTATCGATTAGTAACGTCTGGTGTAGTAGATAAAAACACCAAGGAAAATTCAATCATTAACCAGTTAACTTTTCTCCATGTTTAATTTTTTAGCTCAAAGCTAATTAATCATATAGTTCATCACCAACCATCTGACCATTGGGTGCATACCATATAAAAGTGAATTCAAACTTATTTGATGTCGCAAGTATGTAATTTTTCAGGTATAACATGGTCAGATTTATTCACAGTCACTTGTCTTGTGACAATTTAGGTAAATATACAGGCAAAATTGAGATTAGTTCGTTGTGAAAGTTGACAAAATGTCCTGTTTTTCCAAGAGATTGTATCTTCAATTCTAAACCAACAGAATGTAAACGAAACATCAAATCCAGAAAGGAATAATAAGAGAAGTTCATCATCGACCCTTCCTTGTGACAATCTTACAAAAATGAACTCATGAAAGCATAAAAACCAAAGAAAAATAGCAAAAAGAGCAACCGTTGTTGTCTATTTTTTGCCCAGTATGGTCCGACAAACAATACGAGGGGAAAAAAGGTTCTATTCCGAAGAGTATACAATTTCCCCCAGAAAGCCTCTTCTACACTTTACAGATCATCTAGATAATGACGCAATGTTTCGAGCTCCAACCCTGACCCTAACTGATAAGATCGAAAATATCGAAAAGGTTCAAAAAGGAAGAATAAGTTTTTTAATAGATCAATTATAATAGATTATAATTCCTTTGAGAGTCCCTAGAAACCAGAATGCATTGCATTTATCTAAATCCGATATCGTCTATTGTTTATCACGGGAATTAACTACATGTGGTCTAAAAGAACGACAAATTACGCATGCGTGTTAATGCAGAAGTCTGATTTTTTAACTCTTCGGAATGGGACCTTTCTCTGACTGATACGCTTCCGAACCGGGCCATGTTTCCCGATCGGCAAAGAGAATAGATCACCGTACGCATATTTCCCGACATCTTCCGTCTTGGACGAAGCACACCCTACTGTTTTTTCCAACGAAGCTCGATTTAAAAGAGAACGTCATGTAAAAAACTCACGAAATTTACCAAAATCGGCGTTAGACTTGGAGAAGGAGAAGGTGAAGAAAAGTTACGTCTAACGGTGCTACATCATAAAAAACTTTCGAGGGAAAGTAGATCTAGCGCTCTCGATGCATTTACACCGCTATTGAGTAGCACTACCATTAGGATACCACTTTTCAAAAAACTCTGATCGAAGATTTTTCTTGGCCGGGATTGAGAAACGTGGTCTAGGGTATAAAGGTCAATGATAAGAACCAGTAAATTTTGACTAAGAGCTCGGTTGTTCTCACTGCTGGGATTTATACATAGACCCTGGAGGCAGTTCCTCAATCCCGGCCAAGCAAAAACTTTTGATCGGAGTTTTTCTGAAATTGGTGCCCGCGTAGGAGCAGGGGGTGTTAACACCCCCTGGTAAGAGATAGCTAGATCTACTTTCGCTTGCACACTAGTGATGTAGCGCTGTTTTCCGCTAGGAAAAATTTTAACATTAGGCAAAAATAAGAAAATGTAGTGTTTCTGTAATGCGGGTGAAGGAAAAAGGCTCTCATACGGCCGGCCGGAAATTTTTTTTTGATGACTTAAGATCATTGAAATAGAACTATAAAGATTATTTTATGTACAAACAGTATGAACCCAGTGGGCACACAACGTCCTGTGGACGTCGTGGAGACGTCAGTTTTTGGTCGGCCCGTCTAAGTTTGGTCATCGTCTTCCGAAGACGTCCGGCCGACGTCCTCAGTTGACCCGTTATTTATAGACGTCGTCGAGACGTCTAAATTACGTCACAATAGATAAGTGAAAAATCCTCGATATGAAAACTGTTCAGAAGAATGGCGCGAGCCTTCAGGTATTTACAGGGGGTTCTAAAAGCATTGTTTTTGGATGTTTTTTCATCATTTACAATAGTACTTTACTCTTATTTTTTTAACTTAAAACAACATGAAATGTTCTGCCGCGATGTCGAAAAGAAATTTTACTAAATGCTATTTCTTTCTCTTAATGGCTAACTTTATTTTTAAAAAGTAGCACCCGGAAAATTTTCATCTCCAGTTATCCGTCGATTTTCGACGTCTTTCGACGAATTCCGACTATAAGCTATGAATTTTGCGCGGCAAAGGACTGGAACGGGTTTATATAAAACGGGGGTTTGACGTATATCAACGTGCTAATTTCTTAGAGTTTTTGCCTTTCATGAATAACATTATTACAAGTTAAAATTTACAATAAATTCTTTAATCAATTCTTGCCCTATATTTGTTGTCTGAGGATATTGTAAAGTTCAAATGAAGCCATTCCAACTCAAGATAAACCCCCGTCTAGTATTCGATCTTGGCGCCATTTTTGTGTAGAAATCTTTTGAACAAAAATATTTTTTGAATCGACTTTCGACGACGAGAGAAGAAGACGGACGTTTCACCGTTTCACAAAGAAAAGACCTCGACAAAAGGTATTTATTATTAGTTTTATTTTTAATCTGGGCCACAGGCTATTCTGTTTAAGTCAGGCTGGATCTTTTTTGTTTGTTTTCATATGCAAAATTAAACGACAGTCTGCTGGCAAGCTCCTGCTTGTGCTTCTTGAGGAGAGAGATGTTTTTGGGTTTTGATGTTTTTTCTCTTGCTTTGCTGCTTGGTAGTAATACAAAGTCTTCATGCTAGGCTTATAGAATATTCATTTAGTTTTAAATTGACTTTCTGGCTCTGGTCTTTTTGTGTGGTTTGGTCTTTTTTAACATTAGTTCGGATAGATATTTTCATACAACACTATACCTTACCGTCAACTGCTCTAACTTGGGACTATCTTTACGCAACATGATGGGACGGCCATTCCACCACCATTTTAAACCGAACCTCCATAGTCATTTGATTTGAGTTTAATGTTAATGAACTGCGTATAGACCCCTTTCATGTGATGTCATATGTTTTGGACTACCTTGTTTATAGCCTAAATAAAATATATATTACAAATTTGGATGATAGAGGCAATATGCCTCGAACTTTGCCTCCGAATTCTGTCTCTTTTATTCCAGATTTTGTTAAAAAAGACCATACAGAAAAGAAGACTATAAGCGAGAAAATCAAAACTGAAAAATTATGAAGAAAGGGGTCTATTAAAAAAACACGATTTCTCTTTCAATTTTACAGTAAGTGAAAATGCAGACCAGATATCAACAAGTCCCATGTTAAGTACACTTGTCCCAAGTTGGAGCTGACGGTACCTCACAACACAATGACTGCTTATTGTTTTGTCTGATGCAGAAAATTATCTTTTTCGGACACCAAATAAATGTGTTTGGTGTTGGTATTAACAGATTAATATACTGTATATAGTCCTGCCTGGGGGCATTCATCATACTGTGAACTGTGAAGGTAACTTGCATCAGTGGAGAGAAACTTGCATAGCCATCAAATGACTGACCAATCAAAGCAGCAAAATTTCAAAACAAATGAACTACTCTCGGGTACCTAATAGCCGGGGGGGTTGGAATAAGCGGGGGGGTTGGAAAAAATCTCAAAACTTAATAAGCGGGGGGTTGGAATAAAAATGTCCTGGGTGGAATTTTTTTGAAAAGGAGGCAAATACAGCAGAATTGGGACAAAAAAGGGAACCTTCAAAAATATTTTCCCAAAAATTAATAAGCGGGGGGGGGTTGGAATAAGAATGTCCTGGGTGGAAAATTTTCAAAAAATTAATTAGCGGGGGGGACGGCTATTAGGTACCCGAGAGTACACAGCCCCGCCTGCTCAAATCTCTACTCTAGGATTTTAATTTTGTATTTTAATGACCAGCCAGATCACTCATTTGAGGGCTATGCATGTTAGCCTCCACTGATGAAAGCTACCCGATCTCACGGTAGTACATGTACTAAGACCTAATTAATCGAACCCATTAAAAACTGTACTTTTAATGGGACTTTGTTGTACTTAATCGAACTCTGTTGTCCAATTATTGTCCATTCAGTCGTTGAACTGTTATCAAATACTCACAAATTTTTCAAAAAAAAAAGTTCGATTAAGCAAGTTCACCTAAAGAAAATTGCTAGGTTGTCTTAAACTTTTCTTGTTGTCGAACGGAGTATGTTTATAATGTCAAACTTAATTTTTTTTATCTTAAAATTGAATAACGTGCAGTATCATGAGTTGTCCTAAATCCGACAGCCCTGCCTTAATCTGATAGGATCTTTCAAAGATACAAACTAAAATTGAATGAAGATACCAAAATGTCAACTAAACTGAGAGATTTGGTACACTGAACCAATTGAACCAAATAACAATAATTTTTCTTATAACATAATTTTTTCAATTAGTTCGGTGTAATCAAACTGTTTGATTAATTACGTTAGGATGTATTCACACAGTGATTGAACAGGGTCCAGCGTTAAAAATATTATTTTCAAACACCAGATATTGCAGAACTGCTAAAATATGGTATGGAAAACTTTTGTCGTAAAATCAGAAATTTTTTCATTTTTCCATTGTCTATCAGGAATTTTTTTCAACATCAATTCAATTTTATTTAAAAAATTTATTATCTTTCGACACTTGAAAGTTTTCATCAATATGGTTTAAAAGGTGGAAAAAATCCATCATCAAACCTGAAAGTTTTCTCCCTACTGTGTTTATATAACTATCGACTTTGAATTCCACACGTTTTTGAAACATTTATCAGCAAATTGGAAATTTTCTTCTATGTGTACCCAAAATGTGGAAATTTGTTGTGAACTTAAAAAGTTTTTTTTGTGCTTTCTGATTGTGGACAAACTCTAGTATTAACTCTGAAGTTTTCCTTAATGTGATTTCATAGTGTAATTTCCTGCAAAGACTTAGGAAAGAAAGACGTCACAGCGCATAATTATGCAAAATTATCTCTTTGTTGGGACAAAAGAATTTTTTCCCTTTGATCTAACGTTAGTTTTCAACAAGATTAAAAAAAATGGCATGGATGGCAATCGAAGGCCACCAAATTTGGAACCACTCGTCCATGTAATTTTTCTAATTATCATGAAATATGTCAATAAATTGGATTGGTTGTCTTATAGAATAATTATTCTTTCCATTTCTGCTCTTTGAACCTTAAACTTTGGCCAGAAGGAAGAAATTTTGCAAAAACAAGATTGCTGGATGTTTTCTGCGTATTTACTATAATGACCAAAAGAATGGCTTTGAAATACTATGTTAGAGGATTTTTTTACGATTAAAAATAATTTTCCAGCATTTTAATAGGACCAAACTTTAAGTCCATACCATTCTTTTTTGTGGCCTGGCTCTTTTCAGACTGGCCTGGTTTAATGTTTTTGTGCTACAGTATATTTTGTGAACTGTCAGACTGTGTTTTGTTGGAAATTAAGGTTTTCTGTTAGTTTACCTGGCTTTATGTTTGTTCAGATGAAAAGTATTTGATTTTAATGTCACTCATGAATTCAGTTGATTTCAATATACCTTTTTAATTTATTTAGATGTAAAATATATACCTATATGTATAAAAATACATCAAAATAATCAGTAACCATATTCTGTATCCTGCTCCTTGAAAAGGCATTTCAAAAACAGATGGGTAACTTCAAATCAAGGATAACTTCTCTTATAACATATCTTCAACAGACAAGATGTAATGTGATCAGAATTGAAATATGTATATCTAACACCCAATCAATTTTTTGGATATCTTGATATATGTGGCTTGGCTGGGAGACTTAGTCGATTAGAATTATCAATAGCGATGATGAAAAGATATTTGGAATATCTTAAAATTTAGATAATAACGTATTGTTTACACTGTCACTAGAGACGGAGCTCACAGCAGGCTAGAAACTGAAATTGTGGGGGTTATATTGCATTAGTATTTATATGGAAATATTTGGTACCCCAACAGTAAAATTGTGATATTTGTAGAAAGTGGACTAAAATATACAACAATTGATTATGCCTGGGTCATTGGCTAAATAAGCGCCATCTGCCATCTCATGGACAGAATCTGAGATTTACAAAAATAATGTACGTTCAATTGGCTAAAAATTGGAAAGAGTATTGAAAGCTTAGATATGACTTTTAAAATAGTGTGCCAGATTTTTAATTCGGTAAGACTGGTTTCTGGCAAATGAGAAAACTATTGCTTACAGTACTGTAGATAATCTTGAACAAATTAAATACATTCCTTGGCTAGGTAATTCTAACAAATTATGGAAAGTAGACTTTATTCTAAATTAATCAGTTAGTCATCATAATGAAATTAATTTTGAGGGGTTATATTGGCAGAGTTCTTAATATTGTGAAATGCTCGGACTGTTAATACTAAAATTATTTGTTTGTGTAAATATTTTAATGTAGCATAAGGGACTTTTTGTCTATTTTTTGTCATCTAAGTATCATTTTCAATCGTCAATTAATCCTCAGAAAAAATTGAACCTAGGTCATCTAACTATTTTCAAAGAATTGCCTATTTTTGTCTATTATGGAAAATTGTTTTTTGTTTTGTTTCTCAGTATTACCAAACAATAAAGTGATGATTTGATCTTGTATTTTTTAATTATATTGTGTTATGCCAGTTAACTAGGGTCCTGGTTAAAGATATATGTTACATGCATGAGTTACTTTGTTCATTTGTGTCCAGACATTTTTTTAATCTCGAGACTGGTAGTTGTAAACAAAAACCACAAGTTATATTAAATTGTGATTTTGTTCTTGATTGGAAATGGTTGAAAAATTCTGAAAATGTTCAAATACTTATTTTCTGAAAAGAAAGTGAAACCTATCATTTTTCATTAAATTTTTCATAGCATGTTTTCTTATAATGAGCACCAATTGCACTATTTAAAAGTACTGTTCAGCATATCCTGTTTGTGATGTTAGCTTTTTATTATAATTTTGTTTTTCACTTCACTTTTAAAAATGCTCTCTGCTGTCTTTCCCATGGCCATAATTGGTTTGGTTAACTTAACCTTTTTATAATATACCAAAATGCCAAAAATACTAGTTCTCATAAGGGTTTTTACCCAAAAAGTATAAATGTAATACTGTAATAATAAACTTTTTCTCAACAGAGAGGTGATTTGGTTTTGGACATATTTTGCATCGGTTTGCACAACAATTAGTACATGTAAGTTATATTTGTAATCATACATTTAAACAAGATTTGTTTTGTCAAGTAATTAAAGAAAGAATAAAAGACTTTGAATGAATTTTACATAACAATTTCCATGTTTGATAAAAAAATTCATTGATGATATTGTGTTTAAATAAAAGTTTCAAGCTTTTTTCATCTTCATTCGCTTTTGAAAGGTTTTTTCTTGTTTTTCAAGTAGAGGACTTTTGACAGTATTTTGGTCTTCAAGAATGCTTTCTTGATAAGAAGGGATTTCCAGCACAAGTCTAACGTCGGTTAAGTTTGTTCTCTTTTTTGTGTCAATTGTGTCAATCAGTGTGTAAATTAGTATCTGAAAGGACCTGGTCAATTTCCTCATATTCTGCTAAACTTAATTCTTCTGCTGGCTACCATTTAGCTTGTATTGCAGTCGAGATTCAAACAAAAAATATTTGTTTCTTGCATTTTCAGTCTGTGGTTCTTGTGGCTTTTTCTTGATAATTTGCATTTGAGATGTAATGGAAAAGAGGAGAAGAAATAATGAAAGGTGAATAAAATGCTTGATCCACTCTGTCTTTGTCACTGTCTTCTTTTTGAGTATTTTCTTTTGGTTTAATACTAAAAATATTTTTATCACTCCATTGTCCTATGCTGGATCAAAATGTATAGCATACTGGAGAAAAGCTCTCTCTTCCCTTATTGCTCCAATGAATACAGGCATCTAATTAAAAGACTTCTTTTCATTTTGAAATTTAAGGTTGAAACAATGGAGGGACAGAAGAAAGCATGTTAATACAGTTGCTACTCAGAATTGTACTTCTAGTGATGAGAGTGAGAATGCGCCACAAAGCAATGTCCCAATGCTGGTTGCTATTGAAAGTCCTTCAGACAATGACATTATGTTTTCTGATAATGATTCACATGGAGTTGGTTCAGGTGTTGATTATGGTGAAAATCTGATTGTAGATGAACCTGTTGCCCTGTTAGTTCCTCGAAATAGTGAATCTAACACTTCTGCCCAATCTGAAACTGACAATGATTGTTTAGATGATGAGATGGACTACGCTTTGTGTGAAAGATTGAAAACTTGGGCCTTGAATAATAATTGTACCAGGGCCTGTGTTAATGAAATTTTGGGTATTGTTACAGAGCTCGGTGGTAATGTTCCTAAAGATACAAGAACTTTGTTGAATACAAAAAGAGATGTGATCCAAACACCTATGGGGGTCGGACATTACATTTACATCGGAGTTAAAAACAGAATTTGTAAACTGCTATCATACCAAGATAATTTCCAACCAATTGCGCTATTTGTCAATATTGATGGACTTCCCATTTATAAATCTAGTTCTGCGAACCTTTGGCCTATTCTCATTCGTTTTCATCCGTTCAAACCGATTGCAGTCGCCTTCTTTTGTGGAAAGTCGAAGCCGCCATTCAACCAATTTGTCCGAGATTTTGTAGCTGAAGTCAAAGATTTGATTAGAAATGGTTTTTTCTTCAATGGTGTCCATCGCTCAGTGACCTTGTTCTGTCTCCCTTGTGATGCCCCTGCACGTTCAGGACTTAGAGGTACCATACAGCACACAGGGTATTGGGCATGCGAGCGTTGTACAATAAGAGGTGACAGTATCAAGAATCGAATTGTTTATGATCGCTGGGATCCTGACGTTGATCCCCCAATCGAGGAACGAACTAATGAAGTTTTCCGCCAAGATGGTTACAGTATACCAGATGATGATGGCAAGCGTCACCAACTTGACGTTTCTGAATTTGTCGACTTGCCAATTGATATGATCAAGGATTTTCCTGTTGATCCTATGCATTTAGTATACCTTGGTGTAACGAGACGTCTTCTATATTATCTCAAAGGCTCCTTTCGAAAAATTAAAGATGGAAAGTTGTCATCCGCTTACATGAAAGCAATTAATCAGACGTTGGACAATTTGAAGTTACCATCTGAATTCGCAAGGCAGCCAAGAAGTATTTCCGATCTTGACAGATGGAAAGCAACAGAATTCAAATCGCTTTTGCTTTATACTGGCATGGTTGTTTTCCGTCCTTATTTTTCAGCTGGAGCGTGGAAACACTATCTATGTTTTTCTGTGGCAATTCGGTTGCTGAGTGAAGAAAGTGACGGTATTCGTAATGCTAATGTTCCTACTGCAGAAGGCTTACTGAAATATTTCGTTCAAAATTCGAGAAATCATTATGGTGAAACATTTTGTGTTTTCAACGTCCACAATCTAGTTCATCTTGCAAGTGATGTATCATATTTTCAGCTGCCATTGATTGCTTTTTCTTGCTTCCCTTTTGAAAATCATTTGCAAAAATTGAAGCGCCTTGTAAGAGGTAAATCGAATCCACTAGCTCAAATAGTAAAACGATCCGAAGAATTAGACGCAAGTTACTACATTGAAAAACCTTTCGAAGTCATTATTAAATCTGATGGACGAAATTCTTGCTTTCTAACAGACAATCATTTAGTTTTCGTAGAAAAAATTGAATTGAATGGTACATTTTTATGCAACACCTACAATACGTCTGACCTATTATCTCATTTCCAGATCCTTGGTATTGATTCCAGAAGTGTTGGCATATTTCTATTAAGACGAGCATTAAAATCGACATCGCGACGTTATAGAAAAAACTCTTTTTTAAAAAAATGTGTTTGTCTACCTTATCGTGATGACTTTGTGATAATTTCAATGCTTTGAAATATATTATTCCATAGGATTGTCACATTTCAGCTAAAATAGTGCATTATAATTTTTTGGTTCCTTTTTGATGTGTTTATAGTTTTTAATGACTCTTAAGTACTCTTAAGTGCAAACAATGAATAATATATAAAACAATGAAAATAGAATACTTGTCAAAAACTTTTACCCAAATGAAACGAGTAAGACTATTAAAACAAGATGGGCTCCATTTTAATTACTTCAGATTTATTCGGAACTAATCATCATTGTTAGTTGCTGATTCCGAAAATCATCCTTATTTCCTTATGAAAAATATAATATGTCGATATTGAGTCTCTTTCTTACCTCTAAACAAGCATCACATTTGCCCAAATGTTTGGCCAATTTCTTCCAAGTGGTTCTCAAAAACTTATAAATGTATCTTTTTAGAATGGCATACGCATTACTTCAATGTTTTGACAAAAGCAAGATTGTAGAGACAATCGTCCCCACACATTGGATAGAGGACAAGACCATGTGGTGGCCATCAAACAAGGCTAGGCAGTCAGCCATTGATCTGATTCCCTTAGATAAGTCCTGGAAATCTTATGCTGTGTTGGAGATTAAGAGATACAGTGGTTAGTATAATTATTTCAATTTGAAGGTTTGTGTTATTATTTTGAAAGTTAGGCATTTAAATACTGCACTTTCATCCGGAAAATCTTAATTTAAAATTCAAACTTTCTACAGCCTTTCGTATCAGTTTTACTTTTTTATATTTCTAGATGACTTTGAAGAGTTAGAAAAAGGTTCATACACCACAACAGAAGCAGAGGTTACACCTGTCAAGAAGAAGCCGGAACGTAAGTTGCAACAATCATTCTTATGATCTTACTCAATATAAGTAAAATACCAAAATTAGATATTAAAATTATGCTATTTTGAACAGTTTTGAAATGTATGACATCTTTTGCGTACCAAATGGTACTATAGCTTTCATAGCTCTTAATTCTGCTTTTTGAATATATTTAAAGCTGTTGAAAGAGCACCGAGTCCACACTTCAACGTCCAGACAATGTTTTCGGCAAGTCTCCCTGGTGCATCCAAAGCGAAGCCGTCAAATCTCTCACCGTCTCCTCCTGTAGCTTCAGATGCTGTCAGAATGTGTGAGTTTACTTTTACTTATTTTAACCAATCATGAAATTCCAGAGCCCCTGTAATTTCTGTTTACACTTCCAAATCCATCTTCAAAATAAGTCAAAGAAGTACATAGTGCCCAAAAGTTTTCTCTTCTCTCTCCTTTGTTTAGATATTGTATGGATTTGTTAAATTTGAATAGAATAAGATTACACTTACAGATTTTTCACAAGAACCAGTAAAATTTTTCTGACGCTTGGCTGTTCTTATTTTTATGGCACTTTCAGCCTCAAATTATTCTTATCTCATTTTTTAATTATTTTTTCATTACAGCAGGCGCACAAAATTATATTAGATCGAGCTATTCACCAGTCTCGAATTTGCCGAATGGTTTCATTCCGATAACAAAGGCATTAAATTTCCAAGGTATTCAATACGCTATAGATTAGTGATGACATATTTCAGAGGCTTTGAGCGTTCAATGTTAGGAAATTTTTTTGAATTTTTGTTAATCGTTATCAATTTCAATAATGAGAACAAAAGCCTTATTCAAGTAGGGGGAGTTATACTGTGTGTCTATCCAAGTTTCACCCTGTCTCACAGCCCCGGTGGAACTTTCTCCCACAATTAAGCCCCGTGGTTCTGTGAGACAGGGGTGTTAAGTTAATACTTTTAATCCCTTAGATGACAATCCACTGAATTCGTCAACAAATTCAATTCGACTGAATTCGTCATCAAATTCAATCCGACTAAATTCGTCAACAAATTCAATTCGTCATACTCGTCAAGAATGTAAGATTCCATTACTTCAGAAGAATGAACAAAATTTGGAAAAACCCAGTCTTGTCAATGAATTTCGATAATTTTTCACCTTGCCCACACAGCACAGTGTGACCATTATTTTATTAATGATGGATCGTCATGAGGATCAAAAAACTTTTTGTAATTACTTTGATTTAAAAAAAATCTTCTTCCTAAATTCTTAGTCTTTGGAGACTTTTCGAAATGTTCAATCTTCATAATGCGCTATCGATTATTTTTCAGCAATCACATCTCCCAAGCTTCCGAAATCAAATAAATACCCAAGTGGTGGTGGAAATGACTTTAAAGAAATGTCCAATAAACGTAAGAAATATTTATCTTTTTTTGTAAGAGAAGTTAATTGAAAGATTTGACAAATATATTTGTTTATTATCCGACGCGCGTAAATAGCGACATTTGATTGGCTTCTTTGCTGTCCAATATTTTCGAATTCATGATATGCACCACTGCAATGTCTTCTGACATTACATCACGGAACCAATCGCTCATTGGTTGTAAGTGACGTAAAATCAGTCAATACGTCACTTTGAACCAATCAGCTATTGGGTGGAATGGAAGACATTGCAATGGTGCATATCATGAATATATAGCTTCCATGGAGGCTACATATTTCAAAAATTCACGTCACACAACGAGTTCAATGACAATTGAGCATCTTCTTTTTGACGTTACGTCACAAAATAAAAATAAGACTTTTGAATAAAAAACTACCAAGAAACCAGATTTACGAGCATATAAATTGGAATTATGTTTGAAAACGAGAAATATTTTAGCGATGAACGGATAATAAACCATTTATTTGGACGCAGTCTCATCCAATATGAAAAATATTGGGCTACGAGAAAAGATATTGGACTCGGCGAAGCCTCGTCCAATATCTTTTCTCGCACGCCCAATATTTTTGCATATAGGATTCGACTTTGTCCAATAACTGCTTAATAGCTTTAAAGAAATTGATGATCTTTTTTTTAATCATAAGCTTTCGTAAAGCAATGAAAATAAAGTGACTTGCTGTTCAACGTTTCATGTGTTGTTTATCCACTCTATAATAAATCTTAGAGTTTAAGACTATTAAAGCACATTACAGAAAGCAACAAAATTATCATTTTTTAGGTTTCCAATATACAATGATGATGGACATAAAGAAAGTTCAGGAAACACAGAAGCAAATTTTGGATGTTTTAAGTAATATAAATACGGATGCCAATCAAATTCAAGACGAAGAAGATGACGAAATTGAACAGAGTTCGACAATGGACCAATTTGAGAGAGTGGAGGAAGAATTGAAACGTCCAGAGAAACGTAGAGCGAAAGTACGTCAAACCTATTTTATTGACTTTCTATAACAAAAAAGCCTAAAATCGAATACACCATTGTATCTTAAGAAGAACCTCTAATTAAAAAAATCATCGGGGAAAGGGTATTATTATATAGAGAAGAAGTATTAATAATTATGGGGTGTTGCTGGTATGTACATGGAATTAGACAAAAGGTGCAGTAAAAATAAATCTGTGCCTTAAAGTATGCTTTTTTTTGTGAAGAGCTTTTAAATAGTATGTACCTTTTCGTTTTAGCGTAAAATGCTGAAACATTTAGTGGCTGGGAAGGCTGCGAGAAGAGCAGTGTTAATTTCGCTCGATGCTTTAATGTCGCGTGGGCTACAATCCAAATTTTCAAAGGCTGGGAAGGCAGGGAAGAAAAGTTTCAAGGAGACGAAACATTGCAAATGTATAATTGGTAAGTGAATTTTTTTGACTATATTGTACAACCATAGAATTACTACAGTAATAAATAATGAAATAATATCAAACTTTCCCGAGCAGAAACTTTTGCGATTTTCGCAAATTTGGCCCTTTTCGAAAGTAAATGTTTTAAAAAATTCTAGGAAGGTCTATTCGCGAAAGAAATTGAAAATCTCTAAAACTTCAAACTTTGAATAAAATGTACCTTTTATGGCACTTTTTAGCCTGCTAAAAGACTAAGAAGTAGAAGTATTTGTCCTCCTAAACCATTCTAAGCAAATTTACCACCCGGACATAATTTGACGATGAGTAGATAAACTGAACGCATCATAAGCCCTTTGGATAGTAAAGGGGAAACTATAGACTGCTTTAGACTATTGATGATTTTTCGCCAACCCCGGACAATATTTAGCAAAAATTTCGTCCCCGGTGGGAAAAATATCCTGGAATTTCAGCCCCTTAGAAATTGACTTCGATTTTATCCCTATTCGGAATTCATTGTTTAGAAATTTCACATCAAAATCATTCCCGCTGGATTTTTTTACCTGAAACCTGGTCGATTTTTATCCCCACTGTAGGGGAAAGTTTCACCGGGGCTGTGAGACAGGGGTGTCTAACAGGAGTGTCTAAAATGTATGTATTGTGTTAATAAGGAGATAAATACCTTGTAATTTGTGAGTATAATTTTTGATGGGAAAAGATTGAAAACATAAGTTGCTCCATACTTTCAGGGTAGAAACTATTTTACACCATCAATGATTTATTTTTCAATATCATTTTTTTCAATTTTTACAGATGCTTTGAAGCAAAAATACCCCGTCGACCTTGACCGAATGATAGGGGATGTGATCAAACATGCGCCTGGCAAAAAGGAAAAAACAGCCAACGAAGTTGCTGGCAAATCAGTTGCTGGCAAATTAGTTGCTGGTAAATCAGTTGCTGGCAAATCGGCCAGCTTTGGGACGCTGGGAGGAGCTTGTGGCAATGCAAGGGACGACTCCTCGGACAGTGATAATTAATTTTTGAGTCATTAAATTTCTTAAGCTTTTAAAGGAGTCGTTTTTTCAAAAGTTTTAAGAATCGAAATATAAAATTTGCAATGCAATACGCATGGAAGTGCTTCCGTCAGAACCCGAGTCTCAGGATGAGTTTTAAGTCTTATCAAATATATTACCTCAAAGACGAGTGACGAGTTCTCAAAAACAAATCATGTTCTCATATTTCTAGCTTTGTTACAATTGTATTCTTGTATATTTCCTAGTTTTTATTAGGCTGCACACATCCCCTCTGATAAGTTTTGATATAGGGGATGCGCATCAAATAACTCAAACAATACACATCGAGTTTTTTGAAAAAGACAAGTCGCCAAAATTCTGCAAAATACATAGCTATTCGGTAATTTTCTCGGAAGCAATATAAGAGCCTGATTCGCATCCCCTATATCAAAACTAATTTGGGGATGCATGCAGCCTAAGTTTTTATCTAATTCTGTCTCTCAGTAACTGATTTTTGCGGGAATGTCATCTCTTTGAAAAACGCCTGGTCAATTTTTAGCCTTGCGGATACAATGGTGTCTCCGTAACTCGAACACGCACAAGGAACACAATTTTTTTCGAGTAAGGTTTATAAGGCATCATTAACTAAAGAGTCTATACAATTTGATCGAGTTAAGACGCCCGTAATTTTTCAAAGTTGAAGAATCCGAGAAGAATTAGTTATTTGAAGTTGACATTTTAAATTAAATTATTTATACATATTTTCCTAAGTTATTTGTACATTTGTACATTTTCCTTGTATATATATATAGTATGAAAAAATATATATATATTTTCTATTGATGAAAAAATCAAAAAATAACCTCGGAATAAACCGTCTCCTTTTACTTTTCATAATAACAGCTTCATTTTCTGTGAGAAAAGCTTGAATTTTATGCACTGATTTTTCCTTTTTTTTGATGACTGATTGGCATCGAATACAGGTTCATTGAATTTTAAATCTAAATTAATTCGTCTAATTCTGGTCTAAACAACGTCGAAAAAAGACGTCAAAACTCGACTTGTTTGAGACCGACCAAAAGCGTTTCATTTTAACGTCGACTAGACGTCGTCAAGTCGTCTACTTAGGACGACATTTCGTCGAAAAAAGACCAATTTTCGACGTCGACTAGACGTCCTGTGCCCACTGGGAAATAAGCCCTGAATACTAATGTATAAACTACTAACGAACGAAACTTGATTTACAAGCGGGAATATCTTAACCAAACGACGTTTGATAGCTTGAACGATATAATATATTATATGAACTCATAGTCTGCGGCCGGGTCATAAAATCGTCTTTTTTCACCCGGCCGGTTTTTAGCCTGTTAAACGAAAACCGCTTTTTTATCGCGATTTAACGTCTGTTACTTTTTGGCCGTGGAATCGAATGTTTTTGGACGGGAAAGTCCGTCCAAGATTTTGTCTTCGGCGAATTTGGTTTGTGGGAAGGCACTGGCTAGCCGGTTTTCGGAAACACTGCATTTTTTATTTTCGCCTTAGAATGGCTTCTTTGCGGGTAGCAGTAACGTAGACAGGGGTGAAGAAACATTTGCTTTGGAGAGCAGATTTAAACGACACAGTAATTATGTTTTTATACCACGAATAGTTAAGTGATTTGTCGTAAAAAATCTGCTCTCCTACGCAGATTAATCTTCAACCCTGTCTACGCTACTGGGTACTATTAAAAAGAACCTCCGATCAAAGATGACGGATATATTTCTATCCCTCATCAAACGATATTTACCATACCGTGTACGACGCCAATTGGCAGAATCTCTTGTATTGAGTAAAATAGACTATGGTAATACCGTAATTCACAACGCACCACAATATCTATTCAACCAATTACAACGAGTCCAAAATGCCACAGCTAGCTTCGTCCGGAAGAGCTACTCTCGCAAGTCTGACGTAATAGATATGAAATGGCTACCTGTCAAAGAACGGACCGAATACAGTTTGGCTAAACTTGCGTGGAAATCAGTTAATATGAATGACTGGCCCAAATTCCTCCCTATGGAGAAATATGTGCAAGCCAAGACTCGAACGGATGTAATTGGTGGAACTAAATTGCGTGAAACCTGTAATGTTAGTGGTTCCTTTGAATCTGAAGCTTCTAAAATTTTTAATGAACTACCTGTTAACTGTCGTGACTCAGAAACTTACAAAGCCTTTTGTCAAGAAACAAAAAAATATTTTTTCGACAAAGCCCTAGCTAGGAGCTTGCAGTAGTACCATATTCTACCAACTGTAGTCCCTGCGTTGCTACTCGCTATTTCCTAGCTGGTGCTTTCTATGTTATATTATTTCTTATACCTAGTATTAGTCTAATTCTCGATTTGATTCACGCGCCATTTTAGTTTTAAATTAATTCTGATTTCATTTCTTCCAATATCCCTAATCGTAGCCTTGGTTCCCTAGTCTCCATTCTGATTTTTAGATTTAGCCCATCTGTTCTTAGGTTTACTTAGTCTGTATTTTCTTCAGTGCATATATATGACTTTATTATATTCTAGTTCTATGAAGTTTTTTTTTTTTTCCATTTGATGTTTAATTATTTTCAATTAATTTAATTTAGATAGTTGATAGCTCACTTATTTATGTCAAATACTGGTCGTGTTTTGCAAGGTCCAGTACACTTTTACACAGCCTTCGGTGTTGCAATCTATGCAAGTTTTACTCATTCTATCTTACGCTCTGTCGTGATTCTATCTCACCGAGTTCTTAGATCTATTTTGTCGCTTACTTTACCTCTAGCCACCAATAGTACTTGAACCTTAGTCTAGTCTAGCTTATAACATTATGTTAGTATTTTTTTTTAAATATATTCGTTAATTTTTTATAATAGCACACATTGCGATGGCCTCAGCTAGCATACTCAGATACTCGGATTTGTTTAGGTTTTAGTCTAGCTCTATCACTATTCACATTTTACCCCTTATACTTCTTAATCCTAATCATTTTATTCGCCATACTAGCCCACCGCTTCGTCCCTATCTGCTTGTCCGCATACGGTCCCGATTTTTCTTCAGTATACTACCAGGCTATTTTACAATTTTTTTCTAGACATTGCACATATATTATATACAGAATTTTCAGGTGAAGAGCCAAATGTAAATTTTGGAAATGCCAGAAATATATCATTATTATTATTATTATTATTATATAGCTCGGTCCATGTTCTATACCCTTGTCTCCCGAATAGACGGGGGGGGTCTGAATAAGCAGGGGGGGTAGAAAAATAAGAGGAGGGGGGGTAATTTGAAAACAGAATTTTTTCTAACTGGTATCAATTTCAACAACAAAAAAGAAACTTTAACAAATGAACACGTAAAATAAGAACAAATACTAACAAAAAGGAAAATTTTAACAAGTTTAAGGTCTATCTACACTGTAATAAAATATTGAATTATTCGAATTTAATTAGCGGGGGGGTCTTAATAAGAGCGGGGGGATAGATTTTTTGTCTCTTAACAATTAGCGGGGGGATGTCTATTCGGGAGACAAGAGTAAGGATCAGTGGTTGTTCTCTTGATTTTTCTTGATTGTCAGGGTAAAACGCTCTTAAAGTGTTCTTAAAGTACGTAGCTTATTCAATATCTTATTCTTTATTTGCTTTTATAAAATCGCTCGTGCTTGTTCATCAAAGAGTAGTTATTAATGCTTTTTTCAGCTAGTGGGAATAAAAATAACGGACTGAAACTCGATTGGGATTGATATTCCCATATTTTTTTATTGATAAACAATTTCAATTCTTTTGTTTGCAAGTCAGAAAGTTCATCGAGGATGGAAAAAATAGCATAATATTTTGTAGTTGAGGATTGTTTGTTTGATAATTTTCAGTGTGGATAGAAATTGGAGGATTATTTTCCACCAGGAGCGATATTTTGGACAATTTTTCCAGTGGGAAGGTGTTCCAGTGGGTCTGTGGTTCAATTTGACTCGATGATTTTCCAAATTTGCAGATTTTACGCTATGAAATCAATTTGAATTAGCAAGGCTAGTTTAGGTAACAGGTTAGGCTTTAGTTTGGTTGCATTTGTTTATTGGATTTAATTATTATGCTGAAGATAGCTGCAATTGGTGTCTATTTATTTGTTACCTCAATGTACAAACATTACAAACTTTATGACATAAACCGGGGGTAATTTGATAAACAAGGCATTTTAAACCCCCGGATCTAATAAAAAAATTCAAAATTTTTCCAAAAAATTTACTTTTAAACTGAAAATTTTAAAAAGTTAAAATCTTCTGAAAAATCATTCAAAAATCAAATTCTGATTATTTGGAGAAAACGATGGAAGTCAATTTAAGGCTTTTATCATTCTTAGCATTATGTTTTGGGCTCGTTTCCGCCATTCGGTTTCGGCCCATTAAACCCGGAGAACCACTGGAATATTTCTCAATGTCAAATTTTATCCAAAATGACGCAGAGCTTCTGATCAAGAGAGATGAGCTCCGACCTTTTTCAATGGACAGTTTTACTTTTGGTAATTTTGAGAACGCTACCGGACAGACAGGTGAGTAATTTACCTTTTTCTTTTAAATCTCATCAAAATTTAGAGGAAGAAATTTCGGTGTAAAGAAAGTTCGACGGATTTGGTAGATTTACCCGATTTCAACCAAATTAAGTTGCCGTTAAAATTACGTTGTTTTCCACTATCTATCCAAATCAGGTTGTTCATTCGAGATGAGATGCGGTTACTTTAACTATTTTCCAAATTTTACAGAATAACTAGAGCAGAATTTTGGCTAATTTATTTACGATTTTTAGCCAAAAATACCCCTAAACAGCCTAATACACGGGTTTCGAATTAAATTTTTGCTTAGCTTTAGCTTTGATCCCATGTAAATTTGCACGAAAAATATCAAGTAAACAGAACGAAAATTGGCCGTGTATCAAGCAATTTTAGCTCATTTTTCCATTTTGACAGACTTTATGGGTCATTATGAAAACAATAAACATTAAAATAAAAAGTCAATCGTTTAATCATATTTCTTTTATTGAATTTAAAATAGAAAAACATCTTTTGAATGAACACCTGGCTTTCAAAAGAGAAGAAAGGAAATCTATCAACCTTTTATAAGGCATTTCCCCTTATCACTCCTTTTATTTACTTGATTTTTTCTCTCGCGCCAGATTTAATTCGAAACCTGTGTATTTAAATCTCCCTAATTTTTTTTTATTTTCTAGCACTCCGCCAAATTTAATTACCACCGAAATTGCTTCTATTAACGTTTTTATAAGACTTTAATTAAGTTAAGCTAGTTTGGTTAAAAAGTACACCGTATTACTTCCGATAATGAGCAATGTATTATCTTATTTAAAACATTTTTGAAATTCTCAAGACCCTTGCAACCTCACCAAGAACGACAAATGATTCTGTAGCGTAAAGAGGCCGGTGCCGTAAAATCAACGCATCGATTAAATTTACCAATAGCGTAAGGAAGTCAGATTGTTGACAAGGGTGAATTCAGGCACAACGCAACGGGTATGGCAGGTACAGCGGTTGTCGTACCAAATTTTCACAAAAAACTGAAATTTCCCTCTTCGTCAGTAAAATCGCTATAAAATCGCTTAAATTTTCTCATTCTTCTTACCAGATAAAAATGGCTTCTTTCGTGCCTGGAATTTAAAGTCTATTCACGAAAAGTGTGTACTCTTTTTTCTTTTACCTATAACTTTTGAAGGAATTCTTCAATCTTTATAAATTTGGTATCATTGGAAAGATATTAGTGAGTGAAAGAATTTAAAATAAAAAAATCTTTAAAAGAATTTTAACTTCTTGTTGAGTTGAACTCTCATTCATCAGAAGAGTGCTTGACCAATCGGAATCGGAAGCATATATATACTATTGTCGAATGAAGTTAATGAGTTTTATTTCAAAACTAATAGTTTCACGCCGTGGAGACGATCATCAGTTGAAAAAATTTTAAAAATGTAGATGAAAATGAAGAAGAAAAAAATGAAGATCTTGTAGAAAAGTGCTATAACTTTCATTTTCACTGGAGAGATTCTTTGATCTTAGGAGGTCATCACTGTGAAAAAATTTCATTAAAATATTTATTCAATATAAAGTTATGATACAAAGTTAATAAGTGATTGACCCCAAAAAACAGCAGAAAACAGCGTTTTTAGACGTCAATCAGTACCCAGAGTATCAGAGGTTGA
The DNA here is from genome assembly GCF_902728285.1 of Clytia hemisphaerica. Lineage (NCBI taxonomy): Eukaryota > Metazoa > Cnidaria > Hydrozoa > Leptothecata > Clytiidae > Clytia > Clytia hemisphaerica. The sequence goes on from NW_027104620.1 coordinate 228,242, forward strand.
GAATACTTCAACCTCTGAAGACCAATAATAGAAATTTTATTGCGCATGTGTCAAAATAATCACTGTAGAAAAAATCAAAGATGACGAGCAAATATTACCATATTAATGTCTAGCAGACTGTATCAGTATGCAGTTTACTATTTACGAATTCCCCAGAAACCTCCAAGTGTAATTGAAATGAGTTTCTTTCAAAAGAAATCTTTTACATGATCCCCAAATGTATAACAGTAATTACTAAACTTTTAATTGTGGAAATGTCACTTTAATTGAATCGAAATAATAGACAGACTTTATGTTATGATTCTCTATCAGATCACTGACTCTTTTTGAAAAGCATCGACGACATATTTAAGTTGTGTTTTCAACGATGGGAATAAAAATATCAACTTTGAACTTCATCCAAAATCTTGGATGGTCGCGATGGTTACTTTTCTCTGCGTTTATTGCGCGCTGAATAGAATCTGGATTGGTCGGCACAGCGTCGATATATGATTTCGACCTGTGCTTTTTACGGTAGTCAATCAGCTTATAACTTTATTTGATATATTTTTACTGAATAATTATTTTTGAGAAATTTTTTCACGGCGATGACGTTCGATAGGATTCACTTCAGTGAAAATGAAAGTTATAGCACTTTTCTACAAGATCTTCATTTTTTTCTTCTTCATTTTCATCATCATTTTTAGAATGTTTTTAAAGATTTTTTTATTTCAATTTTTTCCAATCACTAATATCTTTCGTCTTTCCAATGATACCAAATTTATAAAGATTGAAGAATTCCTTCAAAAGTTATAGGTAAAAGAAAAAAGAGTGCACACTCATCGTGAATAGACTTTAGTACAATATTATCTCGCTAATTTAAACTTCTGTTGTTCGAATCTTTCTGTATCGTACAAATCAGATTTAGTCTCTCTATCCAAGATAATTAACTTTATTCAACTTCTTTTTTTAAGGAATCGAAGAAGAGAACTCGATGAAAAGATCTGATTTGAGCAAATATCCAGTCGACCCCCAAATTCAAAGTCTTACTGGAACAACTCTTGGTGGTCTTACAAATGACATGTTTACCGGCGACCAGTTCACATTGACGGTAATTTATATCTTCATCAGATTACATGTTTTTTTTTATAAGAACATCCAAATTTTTTGCAGCCTTTCGATGTTCTTAACTTTTTGAGTTTTCAGCTTAAAATGTTCTTAAAATATTCTTATTTTCACCATTCTGTGATTATTTTTGTGTGATTAGTAATAGTAATCGTAATTAAGCATACGATGGTAATCGTCAGTAAATAATCATTAGTAAATCATAGTTTTTTTAGAAAGAAAACATTGCAGTGTAATTTTTCTCTGTTTTCAATTAAAAGAAGCTATTGTAACGTAAAATTTCTTTGTTTTTTATTATATGGTAAAAAAAAGTCTCTGACACAAGACTGTGGGAGAGAAAAGAATAAGGTGACAAAAGTGTCCCCCGCCGAAGAGTGCAAAAAGTGGTTATAGTGCAATTAACGATTAATTGCACTCCTCTAAACCAATCAGATTCGAGTAATTTTGCACGGCTGACAATTAGTACTAGTAATCGTCAGTAAACATTCGAAAACCTCCTTTTTTTCTTTTGTTTAAAAAGAAAACATTGCAGTGTAATTTTTCTTTGTTTTCAATTAAAAGAAGCTATTGTAACGTAAAATGTGTTTGTTCTTTTTTATATTGAAGAAAAAAAATGTCTTTGTTTTTTATTATAAAGTAAAAAAAAGTCTCTGACACAGGACTTGGGAGAGAAAAGAATAAGGGGACAAAAGTGTCCCCCCGCTGAAGAGTGCAAAAAGTGGTAATAGTGCAATTAACGATTAATTGCACTCCTCTAAACCAATCAGATTCGAGTAATTTTGCACGGCTGACGATTAGTACTAGTAATCGTATGGTTTGGAGTGCAATTAACGATTAATCACGAGTAACAAAGGAGAAAATAGTAATTTGCACGATTCCGAAGGACAAGTGTAAATTACGGTATTTTCTCCTTTGTTACGAGTGATTAATCGTTAATTGCACGACAAAACATACGATTCCGAGGTAATCGTTAGTAAATAATCATTAGTAAATCATAGTTTCTTTTTGTAAACATTCGAAAACCTCCTTTTTTTCTTTTGTTTAAAACGAAAACATTGCAGTGTAATTTCTTTGTTTTCAATTAAAAGAAGCTATTGTAACGTAAAATTTCTTTGTCATTTTTTATATTGAAGAAAAAAAATTGTCTTTGTTTTTTATTATATAGTAAAAAAAGTCTCTGACTGGGATTTGGGAGAGAAAAGAATAAGGGGACAAAAGTGTCCCCCCGCCGAAGAGTGCAAAAAGTGGTAATAGTGCAATTAACGATTAATTGCACTCCTCTAAACCAATCAGATTCGAGTAATTTTGCACGGCTGACGATTACCTAAGAAATTGAGTGTTTTTGAGTCCGTGAAGCCTTAAAATGTTCTTAATATATTTTATGCTTTATCTTCTTACATACCTTAAAATTTTTCAAAGCTCCTGACTCGTGGAAATTAAATGCAAAAGAGTTTTGTGATTGTTTTGGCTCGCGAAATTTAAAGGCGTTCAGAGTATTTTCTTCCAGGCTCAACAACTGCGATTACGAATAAGAAAAGATCAATAAAGTTGGGTGTTTCCTTAATTAATCTTTTCGACCGGTTTTCTCTTTTACCACCCTAAAACCGTCCCAGTCTTTTTTTTTTGCACCTAAAGACAATAGAAAAAAGTGTAGAATAAGGTTTGGATCGAGTTCAGGGTAGTAAATTTAATAACAAAGTGGTACGCGCCTGACCGCTCAACTAAGGTCGAAAAGGTTATTGATCTTTCTTTTATTGAAAAAAAATGATTTATTTAAAAATGTAGCGTACTTTCTGTTGTATTGTTTTAGAAATACTATAAAACAAGAAGCACCAAAGTATATACTATGGCGATGGAACTGAAAAAAATGAACAGCGAAGTGATATTTTGTTCGCATTTGAAATTGAAGAACATTAAACTTGAAATACAATACCAGGGACAGAAAAAACAAGGAGAGCTCAAATCATTTAAATTAGATGGCTCAGTACAGATTAAAGGCGTTTGGAGAAAGGTAAGAAAATAATAAACTGCAATTCTATACCTGGCAAAATATATTGAAAGCCAACGCCTATTTGACGGCCATATTTTTGAAACAAATTGTTCTATGATTTTGTCTGACACTTATACTTATAGCGCATGCTGCTATAAAAGATTCCTGTGACCTCCTCCGTATACTACCTGCAGTTTTGTAAGGGTATTCGACTGAAATTACGTCATCCCTCCCCCGCCCACGGTAATCTAGAATTCTTTGCGTGTAAAACGCACAAAAAGGAAAACTTTTTTTTTAGGGAGTATGATATTTTTTCTAACGGGAATAAATACTTACCAATCCTCAATTTTTCCACCCACAAAAAGGGCAATCCTTATTTCGGGGCGTGGCCATTGAAAGAAAAAAATTGATACACCAATATAAAGATACCATCCCGGTTTCAACGGGACACAACGTTATATCAACGTTCATCTAGTGTTCACAACGTTCATATAACGGTAGATGAAGGTCGAAACATAGTTGTATACCATCTGGGGCTATGATAAAAACTTTATTTGGAAAAACTTTTTAAGAATTCCTTTTTCCTGTTATTATATTTCTATTTAATCAACTATCTTCTATCTTCTTCTCAACTATTTAGTTTGAAACAACCGGAGATGGTGAAATCCTGGACAATGGAAGTATCGGATTTACAATCACGATGAACAACAACCCAGTTTCTTTTGCTGATTTTGGTGCTGATTTTCAAATTCAACTGGGAGGTAAACTTTTTATTTGCCTATTGGGAAGTACTGTCATGAGGCTATACGACGCCCTCAACGGTTATGGCGTGAGGGTGGATTCGAGACAATAGAACAAGTACGTCGAACACATGCGAAGGAGTTCAAAGCTTGTAAAAAGACAATGAAATTATAATTACAAATCTCCTCTTCTGATAAGTTCGACATGGGCTAACACCGCCCATAAAGACTTTTTTATAAATAGGAATTGCTGAAGGCCTAAACCCCCCGTGGAGTGATATGGAAAATCTTGATTTCCAAAAACAATTGGTCAGTGTCAGACTTTTTTCTTTCGCAAACTGCCAATTTGGTGTTGGAGAAATTCTGCAAATTAGTAACAGTGATTTGCCTCAAAAACCTTCTAATCTATTTTTGTCTTTTGATACAACTTCATAGAAATTGCTGGACAAGGGGATGCAATCAAAGCAGGTGCATTTGGAAATTACATCATTACTGGCACATCGACAGTAAAAGGCTATTATAATTTAGACGGCGATTTCCAGTTAGTGTTGAGTGCTGATATGCCGGCACAATTGCACAATACTGTTTTCAAATATGCTGGCACAAGAGCTCACTTTTTTGTTTCCTTGTAAGTAGCATCAACAATCATTGACAAAACCTATAGCACAAAGCACAAAAGCACGAGTTTTTCCGACACTGTTCCGTAAATTTTTCCCAGGGATGGACTATTGGGGTTAGTAACTGAGGGGTATGTACAGTTTTCAGACATGGCCTCCCAAAACTCTTAGAGAGACTTTTTACAATTTTTGCTCTCAAAAAGAAACAAATATTCCTAAAAATCGTTAGTGGTCCAACAGACCCTTAGAGAGGCTACTTTAAAAAAATTTTTTGTAAACCTAAGAGATATTTTAGAAGGTTAAAAACTTAACCCTTATCATTCACATATACCAAGCACCCATTTGGCCCTAAGTACACCGCTCGTTTTGTTTGCAAGTATTCCTCTCCCCAGGAATCGTGCGTTATTTTTAAGATTGATTGATTAGGTCTTTGAAGTGAATGATCCGCCAATTTTGCCGAAAGTAGACCACAGTGGTAGACCCAGTTCAATCTGAACAAACAACTGACATGGTGGGAAACGAGAGGCCAGAAAATTGCCAGCGCCGAACTGTGGTCTAGCTATTAAAGATGGTGGATTATTTTGCTGAAAGCTCCTCTGTAACTGTTAACTCCGCCCCGGGCTAACCTTCATTTTTAAATGTATCCCGCCTTCCCTAAATTATTCCCTTCTAGTGACATTGTGCAGACAATAGGACCGTCTACTGGGTGTTTTACATATACTCAAATCTGGCCAAGGAGCAGAAACTCATAGGCTTATTTGACCCCCTTACACTAATTGATAAGTGCTGACAATAAACAAATCCTTTAGTTTTACGGCACTGGCTTCTATACGTCGCAGAATCATTAACGGCCCTTGCTCACAAGAGTGACAAAAACTTGTTTTATAAAAATATTTATAGGAGGTTGAAAATTTGATCATGAAAATTTCTTGCCATATTTATACATTTTAGTATGACTGTTAACGGAAAACGATCTACGGCACCAAAAGGCGCAAACATTTTTGAATTACCAGCAGGAAAGAATGTGATCGAAATATTAAATACTTTATTGACATTTCGTGTTGGTCTACGTGGCTTACCAATGCTGAGAAGAATCCATAACAAACCATATTGTATTATCGCTTCTAAGATGGAAATGAAGTAAGCCTACCACTTTATTCAAATTCGAGGTCCTCTCTTTACTACGAAAAGTCACGTGATATCCTGTTCATCCAATAAGATTTCAACATCTTCTATACTAATTGAGTTTATGAAAAATTTCTGTAACGCTAGCCCATCAGTCATATATTAAGGTTTCTAAAATTTGAACACCGCGGCTGGAAAACCTATCCTCCTTCGATACAAAAAGTCTCGCGCTAAGTTTGACAAGCGTAGAAAACTCGGATTAGAGAAGATTTTGTAAACGAAAAAAGTTCTGACGTCAATTTCATGAAAAAGTACTGCGACGTCACAAAGTTTCAAATAAAAAGGTGTGGCATTTTTTGCACGATTCCGAATTATTTTATATCAACACACGCAACAAAATCCAACATTGTTGTTTGATGATTAAACTTCGTCTAACATTGTTTTAAAAGGTTTCAATGTTGGTTGCATTGCATATGCGCCGGTCTTAAGCTGTCCGCATGTGAAGCCAACAAACGGGAAAACCTTCAGTGCTCAATCGCAAAGCGCGAACCTCTCCTTCACAACTAAGGCTTTTTCTTTCCTAGAAGCAACCCTCTCACCACCTCAGACACCTTTGGGCGTCTGCAACGGCGGGTACCCTCGATAATTTTGACAGGGTCACTATGGCATTTCATTGAACACAAACTTCCGTTATCTTAAAAAGACATATCATCGATGCTTACAAACACAAAATTGTGACTAATGTAGAAAGTTTAGAAGTATAATTTTTATTATTGTATTCGGTATTTTAAGCCAAAGCGATGTCAGGAATTAACCCACATTATAGTATTTTAAAGGCTTTTAATGTGCAAGGCAAAACCGTTAACCGGCGTTTGCGATGACGGGAACCGTCTAGTTAATTCTATTCTAATTCTGACTAAGTTTTACTCTCTGATGACTTCGAGTACAGAAAAGTAGATAAAAGGATTCAACCATAATGTAATTGTTCACTTTCGTTTTCAAAAGTTATATGAAAATGAAAAGTCAATAAAATGAGATATATTTCCAAAAGCGATTTTTAAATTCGGGAAACTAAAACAAAAACACAAAATACCGTCTCAAATCTTGATCATGGTTTCTTGTTTACTTTTCTCCGGTAGATATTCATTCGTTGTGTGCTCGATCAAAGGCAAGAAACTTTCATAAAACTGTTTTATTTAAATTTCTTGATCAAAGCCGAAACTTCCAGTCTTCCATAGTAGCCGGGCCACACTACCAGTGTCTGGATGGCACAAAATCAAAAAGCTATAATTGACTCCCGGGTTAATTTCGAGAGGCCAACAAACAAACGAAGAATTTATGAACATTACATAAACGTTGAAACAACGTTGTGTGCCATCTGGGATAAATATGTAAAAAATGAAATGTAATTTTTTTTTAAATCTGATTGAAGCCTGCCTGAAACGGCACGAAACTCCGAGTGTCGGAAAATAAACTAGTCTCTATTATTGACTGATATATCGCTCTACCGATGGTATAGAGCACTTTCTTGAATCGTAAGTCAGATTTGCAAATAAAAAATGAAACCAATTCATACTTTCTAGGTTGATGGGACCCGATTTAAAAGATGCGATTTCAAGATGTTATCCAGATTTAAATGTTGTTGATCGAGCCATTCCCAAAGGATTACATATACCTTTTACGGTAAGTGAAATGGCACGTGACGTTTTTTAAAGTTCATTTAACGTTCTATATGAACATTAGATAAACGTTAAAATAACGTTATATACAGCTGGGAGGTGAACCGCTAAACAATTAAGGTATTACATGACTTATTAAAAGAGAGGAAATTACACCATTACGTAATCTAAGCTGCCTGGCATCCACTATAGATTCGTGCTTCTATACTACCAGTGGTTTTGTAGAGGTCTGCGACTCAGGCTATGCGTAATCTAGACTGGAGTCGTTTATAATGCGTGTATTACAGTAGTATAGGCGTTATATGATATAATACGGTTATTGTTACGGGATTTAGTTTGTATAAACGATCCCAGCTAGCTATGCATAAACTTATCTGAATTAGTCGTCTAGCTTGCTAGACTATGCGTAATCAAGACTTTTATATCGTCCGATGGCGTGACATTAGAAAACCTTTTATCGTGATGACGTGATCAAGATTGTATTGCATAGGCCCCTGCATAATGAAGTAAAATTTAGAGGCGAAAATTGTAATTTAGACTATTTTCTATATTTTTTGCACAATGATGAATTGATCAATAAAATTATCAACTTTTGTGTGATGAAATATTTTTTTGGCGGTTTGCTAGTCTGAATCGCAGACCTCTAAAGATACGTACTTCCTGTATATCAAGCAGCCTCTATAAGAAACTCTTTTCACTAGAGATGGGCAGAATCCTTTCTATTTGCTTGTTTTGTAATGAGAACAAAATAACAGGTGTGATGCCGAGTACCGATGGGGGCCTCTTTTAAAAATGAATGTTTGAAATTCATTTCAGCTCAAAATGAAGGAAGCTTTGGGCGCGGAGGAATGTGGCGCAACTGCCAGAGAAATAGCCGCCTTACCAGAAGACATTGTCTTGAATACCAAAATTACAATGCAAGGAGTTAAGTTCGAATTTCACAAGGACTATGATGTGCCAGCTAGGTAAGAAATAACAGTTAAGTAGACTTGGTGTACTTGGTGAGGTCGCCATTTTGAAAGAAAAAAATAAATATAAGATTGGCCCTGTCTAGTGATAAAAACATTACAATTCAATTTTATCATTCAAAACCTGGTAAAAAATGAATTTTTTTTTTCAATCAGGGCACAAATACGATGTTTTGGTGCTTCAGAATTGTCAGCTATTCCGTTTGATATGTTTAATGTTCCTGGCGAAAAACCTATCTTTCAAATTCAAGAGTTTTCTTATACGCCTTCCTATATGGATGTGGAAGAATTAGTGAAAGGAAAACCGAAAGGAAAACCTGCAGCAAAGCCAGAAGCTAAAGAAAAGCCGAAAGCAGCTAGATGGAATTCTCTACCAAAATATGACTCTAGTAAACACAAGATGTTCCTCAGAATTACTTTTGTTCTGACAATTCCTGACAAATATAGTACAATCCCCCACACATCTATAGGTGAGCATAAAATTTATTAACACAACATTTACATTTTTATTAATATCGCTTTGGTCATGACTTTGATTTCATTCCCATTCGACGTTAAATGTAAAAACATTCACTCCGGAGCCCCACTTTTGAGCTTAAAACAATAGATTCAATCCCCATTGGAATTTCGATAGGAATATTTATCCCCACTGTGGGAAAAATTCCACCGGGGCTGTGAGACAGGGGTGTGTAAGAGAATTCGCCGCCAGGTCATCTTAAATTTATGATATCATTCTCCGTCGCTGTTAACTTAGCAAATGAGACACTTAAATTGTGTAATTTGATAAAGCAACTATCAAGGAACAAGGCACTGATATAAGATAAGTCTTGTCAATATGCCCTACTGTATTTTATCGGCCAAGTCAAAGGTCTTTGATTATAGAGAAATCTAATGCCTTAAAAAGCACTCTACTAAACGAATGTGCATAATAGAGTTTCAGAAGAAAACATCATCTGCTTTACAGTACTTAGAACTTCATGTTTATTCAGTTCTATCTACTTCTGTCTACTTCTAGGGCTTGGTCCAATCAAGTTCCACATTGATCAAGCACCTACAGGATGGAAAATCACTGGCCTTACCACAATCAAAATAAAAGGTTTGCTCACATTACTAACCCTTAAATATGTTAAAGGGACATAGCAGTACTTGCGAAATTTGTAAACAAACTGTATGCAGCGGGATACAAAATCAAAACAAATGCCACAAGTCAAAATAAAAAATCAAACCAAATATGGCTAATTTGGATTGTTCAATTGTTTTACAAGTTTGTTTTGGACACGTGATTTTAATTGTTCTCTTTAATGACACGTGGTTCGCGCAATGTTTACATTTTACTACTTTAATGTCCCATTAAGTATCCCATATAGACTTCTCGTTAATTAAAATAACATTGTTCTAAATTTATTGTTTTTGGGGGATCTTTTGGACACGCTGTGTTACTTTGTTTGATTATGCAACGAAGTACAGTTTGCTCTTGCTAATTCGTATTCGAACGGGAATGAATTTTATTTGTTCGAACTATAGAGAAATTTTAAGAGTGTTTCTCCTTGGCAGGGACTAGGAATAAGTTCGAATTATAGAAAGATTTGAATAATGGAAGTTCGATAAAGCGAGAGTCTGCTATATAAAGCGAACGAAATTTTACTCATTATTGGACAAAAAGAACATACGTTTCTTAGTTCGAAAGCATCCAACGAGGACCTTTTTTTAAATATCTGTTTCCCCGACATAACCTTCCTGGAAAATTTGGTCTGTTGGCCGAATATTTCAAAAGTCTTATTCCTAGAAATGAAGATCTGTTTCTCCGCAAAACCTAAATTTTTAATCTCAAAGTATCTTTCCTAGAAAATTTTATCTGTTTCCACAATTTTCAGAATTAAAATTTTGATCTGTATTCCCAAATAGGATATCTGTTCCCCTCTCCTGGAAATTTTCATCTGTTTCCCTTTCTTTTTGTTATTGATATCTGTTTCCCCCATAAAGTTCAATCTGTTTCCAATGCAATATCATCTTTTTTGGAAACAGATATCTGTTTCCCAATTTATTATGTCATATCCTAGAAATATTGATCTGTTTCTCTCTGATGACGTCATCAGCTGGAGCGGGGAAACAGATAGTTTTAAGTAAAAGGTCTCTCCTAGAAAATCGGATCTGTTTCCCCATTTTTCAAAAAAAGCTCTCTCCTGGAAAAGGGAAACAGATATTTCGGGGAAATGGGCTCGTTGGCTGCTTCTGTTAGTTGGGGAAGTACTTCAAATTTTTTCCGAATTGATGTGTTTTTAGTACGATACGTCTACCAATAAAGCATTTTTAACACTCAATTGTCTTAGTAGCTTATATCCTGGAAAAAAAAGAAAAGATTAAATTATGTCGTTGAGTAGAGTTATTTTCTTCTAACAAAAGAAGAAGAAAGAAACTTTCTACTTTTATATCTGTTTAGATTTTCAGCTTTTTTTTGGACATCCTATATATTATCAAATGTTTACCAAAGTAATTACGACGTCGATTAATGAACTGAAAGGATTTATTTACCTTGCACGGTAATTAGTAGGGGGCCAAGCTTGGGGTTCCGTGGCATCTTTTCTACGACCTAACCATTTTTAGTCTATTCCAAAGAACAGTATATTACAAGATATTTTTGAGAGGGAGGACGCATATTAGACCCGGGAAAACTTTTTGTGACCAAAATAGTGACGCCATAGGCAAAACTGCAAGGGAAAATAAAGGGTAGGAAAATAGCTGATTTTCAAAAGTCAAAATAAACGAAAATGATTGGTACCATCTGAAATTGCATGAAATTCTGAGCAAAAAAATGTATTACAACAACTCTCTGACGAAAACACACAAAGAAATACAGCCGCTTGGAGTTTAAAAACATACCGACGTCAGTACGACCAAGACAAGATTTGACGTCAAAACACAGTAGAGCTGACAGTTAGTTGGTCTTAACTTGCCTATGGCGTCACTATTTTGGTCACAAAAAGTTTTTCTGGACCTAATACGCGTCCTCCCTCTCAAAAATATCTTGTAATGTATTGTTCTTTGGAATAGACTAAAAGTGGTTAGGTCGTAGAAAAGATGTCACGGAGCCCCAGGCTTGGCCCCCTACTAAATTACAAAATATGACTTCAAAGAATAATGACATTTTTTAATTTGCAGCAATGAAATACAATGTCAACGTGGCGCATGCACTTGGAACACCCGGCTGGAAATTCATTTTACAAATTCCAAAAATGTTTGTAAAAGATTTTTACAACTTTGTTACTGGTAATGGGGATGCAGATTTAGACACTGGGACTGCCCTTGATTCGTTTGGAATTCAAGATTTGAGATTCGAGTATAATATCAATCGGGTAGTATCAAAAGATGATAAAGGTGAAGAAATTAAAGATAGTAAAGGAAAACCGAAAAAGAAAACCGATTTCGGGGACGTCAAGTAAGTAACGCTGACATAATAGACTTTACAATTCATGCCTGGTTTTCGAAAGTTATAATACAAGGTATCCGGGTAAAAAGGTAGAAGATGTCTATAATGTAAAAAACTTTAGACTGTGTTCAAGAAACCACTATGAAAAAAGGTGTGTTCCTTTTTGATAATTCCTTCCTTTATCCCAATAGACTTCGTGGCAACCCTATCATAGCTGGTTATTCTGGAGCAACTGTTGAAGCAATGTGGTGGGCTACTGGAGCTACCAATAAAAAGTTTAAAGCTGAAGCTACCTACAAATCAACCGGAAAGAAAATGACCATTGTTCAACCAAAAATTGGAAATGCTTGGGGAATTTTTTTTGCCAATATCAACTTGGATTGGATCATTGAAAAAGTTTTCAAATATAAAGTTTCAATTCCATTCTTCAGCAATTTGAAAGCATGTAAGCATAAAGTGAATACCCAAAAAAGGCAAAGAATCATTCCTCAGGCTCCAGAATGAAAAAATATGAAAATACTCTAGGTGTTAAACCAAACAACAAGTGTGCCGACTTCTAGCCCAAATATATCTCATTTTCTAGTTTTGGACCCAGTAAAATCTCAAAACTCAAAACCTTCTTTTCTATCTTAACCCTTTAAGTGCCAATGTCGTATATATCAGACTTTACATCCTGTAATGCCCAGTTTGAGTTAGAAATCGTCAATTTTGGTCTAACTCGTAGGAATCGGATTGGGCTTTATTTATGGCCAAGCAAAAAAAAATCAAAAGTGAGTCTTTTGTGATGATTTTGACCATTTTTTTCACCATTATTGGTCAACGAGTGATCTAGGAACCTCCAAATTTGGCCCTGATTAACTTGATTCTGTCCTCCAGCGAATTAGTTTGAACTTTTACCACTCGGCACCTTTCTATCATTCAGTCAGTTCCGCGCAGCTTCCTAAATCGGGCGGCCCCGAAGGCGCCTAAAAGAAAGAGGAGAAACTAGGCTATCCAACGGACTATAAACGAGCTTCTAACTCATTCTAGATCCGGAGATATAAGCCTTTAAAGTTTGAACTAGTGATTTTCTTTAAAAAAACTTAGAAAAAAATGACCGTGGCAATTAAAGTGTTAAAGAAAAATTGCAAAATCTTTTTTTTTCTAAAATACTCATTTTTTGGCCTAAAATCACTCAAAAAGGCTGAAAAACACCAAAAAATCACATTGTCATTGTCACATTTTTATTCACCTTGTTTAACCCTTTAAGTGCCAATGTCGTATATATCAGACATGGGTTATGTAGGAGGGCGAAGCGCTCCTGTAATGCCCAGTTTGAGTTAGAAATCGTCAATTATTGGTCCAACTCGTAGGAATCGGATTGGGCTTCATAGCCAAGCAAAAAAAATCAAAATTGAGTCTTTTCAGCGAGATTTTAAGCTAAAAAAGTCAAAAAAATGCAAAAATTTGACAAAAATCTACTTTTTCAAGATTTTGATTGTTTTTGACCATTTTTGGTCAACGAGTGATCCAGGAACCTCCAAATTTGGCCCTAATTAACTTGATTCTGTCCTCCAGCGAATTAGTTTGAAGTTTTACCACTTGGCACCTTTCTATCGACCTGACTGCTTCAATTTCTCTTACTCCCCCCCTTAGCCGCTACCCACCCACCCCCTTTCTAAATTGGGCGGCGCTGAAGGCGTCTAAAAGAAAGAGGAGACTCTAGGCTATCCAACGGACTATAAACGAGCTTCTAACGCCTTATAGATCCGGAGATATAAGCCTTTAAAGTTTGAACTAGTGGTTTTCTTTCAAATACTTAGAAAAAAATGACCGTGGCACTTAAAGGGTTAAAAGTCAGGGGTGTATGGAAGGAACGGGAAGTGGATTAACGGACACGTGATTTTTGATGAACTACTTAGTTACTCTTTTTCAAGGGTCTAGCCCGTTTTTTCTTTGAACTTTTGTTTAAGTGAAAAATGTTATCCCAAATTTTAAATATCATGACAGCTGTGATAAACATCACGAACTTCCCAAACTCGTCCCTTTGTCCACTTTTTATTCTGATAGCGTTCACGGTTTTATCACATCCATCAGTCAAATAAAAAATTATACAACTGGTTCTGGACGAGATTGTGATGAACTTCCCAAAATGTTTTCACAATTATCGAAAGTTTAACAACGCTTTGACCCTTCTTGGGACTGTTAATGAAGAAAAGGTACAACTGTCCAGTCACATCCAGCGCAGCATTGACAGCCTTGAGAATATCCTTTCTCACATCATTTCTTCTTTAGTTATTACAAAAACCAACGCTGCAGGTATGATTGATCCAGCTAGTCCACAATGCATTGGAAGAAAGCGAGACGCGATTCCCATGAAAAGAGAAAATGATGATAAGGTAATTTTTATACTTTTGAATTTTTTTTCGTGATTTTTTGTAGTTTGTCTTCTTTCATTAGCCTTTTTCATAAAATTTGTACATCTACTACATGCTCTTTCTATTCAATTTACAGGGAAAAACAATCGAACACACTAGGTGTTGCTAGTAGTCCATTGCTTTAATTTACTACTTGTGACAAAGATTTCAAACCCTCCCGGCAATTAGGGTCCACTCGTTTATTATAATTAAATATTAAATTCTTCTGTCCTACGATTCGGGGCTTTAGAGTACAAGATTTAAAAACCATGTATTTCTTGAGAGAGCAGTAAATAACAATATGATATTCATAGATATCGAGAATTCTTACCAGCGGATTTCCCATCATATCGCCCAACAGTAAATAAAAACGTTAATTTACCCTGGCATTGACCTCCTCACTTATTGGGTCTCAACAACGGCGTGTCCATCGGAGAGGGGGGGTTCTCCGAAAATTTCCACCAAAAAAAGTCTAAAATTTTCCAATCTCGCCCCCCCCCCCCCCTTGAAACGAAAACTCGTGGCTACACCTCTACTCAAGCCGTACTTTATTTTACTTTGGCGCACTTTTGAACCTTTAGTTGTGCAAAAATATAAAAAATCTAGAGCTAAGTTTAAAAGAACAGTTTGAAACTTGACTAATTTCAATAATCAGTTCTAAAATTGTTTTGGGTCACTTTCATTGTAGGTTCCATTGAAAGACCTTTGCTTCACCACACCTGGGTTGAATGCAGTTGGTGCTCTTGTGCCAGGTAAGAAAAAAGGGAAAACGTCGAAAAGGCGCTATAATATAAAGTGCAAAAACTTGCAGTAGAATCTCCATGGCCAGCTGACACACAACGTTTTTTCATCGTTCATCTAACGTTCACAACGTCCATATAACGTTAGATGAACGTTGAAACAACGTTGTGTGCCAGCTGGGATCTCAATGGCTCTAACATTTACAGAGAACAAAAATTTGTCTAGGTTGTGAAGATTTTGAAATACAGAATAACTTTTACAAGGTCTTATTAACTGAAGGGACCAGCTTGTTCGACCCAGGTAAAATAAATTCGAGTTATAGCGTTTCGATTTAACAGAGACTCCAATGTGTAAAAAAATACGCAAATTGAGCGAAAGCCTTCTTGAGATGCTCTAGTGCCAACTTTCAAAACTGATTAGTGAAAATCATTAAAATGTCTTTTTACTGTACAGATATCAATGCAATGCTCTTATGGGACCTTCCAAAAACTGTGAATGAAGATCGCCGTTGTAAAAATAGCGCAGTCTGTAAATTTCTGGTCAGTAAATTACACAATGTTCAAAATATGCAGCTGCAAATCTTCTACAATAAAGCAAACAAATATTTGGTATTGACTGCATCGATTACTGCCAACATTCCTCTCTCGAAAACCGACCGTTTCAATATCGTATTAAGAAAAGCTGTCCTTAGAATTGCCATCAGAGATTTTTCAATCAAGATTTTGGGCACCATCATTTTTGAAGACCGACAAAAAGAGAATGGCCTTTCAGGAGCAGGATCGTGGGAGCTGACAGGTACAATAATTGATCAGTATTACAATAGAATTCCCTCAAGGAATTCCTGAGAGATTTCTATTGTAATACTCCCGAAAAAATCCCACAATGCATCGCTTTTTAGAAAAATCAAAAACTCCGATAAGAGTGCTATTAACGACTCTTGTCTCCCTACAAAGACCTGAAATTAACCCTGGCAAGGTCAAAGGTTTGATTTTAACATATCCGGGAATTTCGATTCGTTTCATTCACAGATATCTTAAATAAAACACTAGAGAGCTACTCTTTTTTTAGCTGAAGTAAAATAATGCGTCATCATTTTAAAAATATCATAGTTCGTTGCCTACAATTTTATCAAACAAGACTATTTTCTCGTCTCCTCATTTCATAGTTTAGCTTATTTCCTAATATACCGAATATTGTAATGATCTTTTGGACGAGACAGATTTAAGTTTATGTAAATGTTAGGCAAGATAAATAAATCACTACTATAATATATCAATATTTTTATAAAATTTCAGGATCAATAGAATTTAAACTTAAATCGTTGATGCTTGCTTTTACTGCTACTGGAAATATTCCACGCCCTGGTCCCGCCTTTCAATTTCGCACCATACATTTGGGTGGTGGATATAACATGGTAACTAACTTGCCTGCGTTTGAGTTAGCTCTTCAAATGTGGATCGGCAAAGAATTAAAATCCCCATCGACAAGTAATTTGATCAAATTGACAATCGCTGGAGGACTCAATGGCAAAGATTTCTTTTTCTATGGGAATATTAATAAATTAACAATCGAGTCTGCATGCAAAGCATTCCGAGAAGATTGTGATAAAATTCCAACAAAGATTCGAGGATATGGTCTCACTAAGGATAGTACAGTATCATTAGCATCGGAAGGTAATTAAAAAATAATCTGACTGATGATTATGGCTTTTGAGTCTACATAATTTTTTTTTAGATTTCGTTAGGTAAGGTTTTATAATTTCTGCTATTTGATTCCTTAGAAATTTTATGAAGCAGCTCTCATAAGAAAATATCAAAATTTTGTTCTCCCAATATCAAATGGAAAAATAACTTTTGATTTGCGTAAGGTATCGCTTCTCCAAAAATCAAAATGTTTTTAACAATGAATTTTTACCCCTTTTAGAAAAATTATAAATCAAAACTTTACGTTTTCTGGTAAATACAATTAAAGTCTAAATCTAAGTAATCTATTTTTCGGATTAATTTAATTGAAAGTTAGTTTCAAATAATAAGATTAGGAATTACCATCATCAAAATTTGTTGCTTTTTCAACATGAAACCCCAACAGCTGTTCTTGCATTTCTTTTCATTTCTTATTTTCAGAAAAAATCATCGAAAATACAGGCATTGCGATTCCTAAAGGATTTGCCATTATGGGTGGAGTAAAAATTTGGGACATAGAAGCCTGGGGCAAAGTGTTATACGGAGGAGGTGCTTTTGAATTATCCTTTGATATGAAGCCCGTCTCATGGGCCAGTGGTTTAATTCAATTGAAAAGATCGAATACCAATGAAAAAGAAGGACCTAAATTTCAACTTCGATTAGGAAATGCTGTAAGTTCTACACGCTTATTTTATATGAAAAGTTTTTTTAAGACGAATATGAAGTCAAAAAAATGATACAATTGCCAGTCTCAGATTTCAGAAAAATGCTGATTTTCAGTCTCTTTTTTTAAAGTGAATAAAATAACAAGTAAGAAATTTAATCCTGGAAATCAACTAAAAAATAAGAACAACCAAAAATTTTCTGTTTCTTATTAGAAAGCATGAATTAAATTTGTATTAGACCCAAATCTCAAAAAGACGACATTTAATCTAACGTGTCGATAACACGTTAAATAAACGTTGAGAACGTTTGATGAGACGTGGCGACAGAGTGCCAGCTAAAGTATTTTATCTTTGAAGTATTTTGATATACCAACAATCTGTTATTTTGCATTCCCGTAGTAGGGTTATCATTCACTAATTGACTGAAAATTTTTGTCAAATCAACCTTGCCAACATCGGTTCCATGCATCTAATAAGGCTTTATTTACATTACTGATGGACGCTAGGAAATCTAGTGCCCGTCGACAAACCCCTTTAATATAAATATTCGATGCATTATTTCCTAGCCGAAGGCATCTTATTTTTATTGCGTTTTATTTTATTACGTTCTAATCCTAAGAATTATATTACAGATGAAATATGCAAATGTTCATATTGAGGGATACGCCCGCGTTCTTGCTATGGAAGGAGAAGTAAAGATTTTCATTGAGGAGACGAAAATGCATTTCAAAATTAGTGGACCCTTATTCCTTGGTCTTACCGCCGACTGTGAAGTTGAAGCAACCTATGGAAGTTTACAAACTCTTAGTTTTAAGGTATTTTACTCTCAAATCCGCTTGATTTTTAAGCCTTTGGGGACACGAGAAATTTTCTTCGCGTTGGTACAATGCAACATGCTCTATCCCACCACCACAAAAAAATGTGTGTCCCATGGTTTCTTTTCTTTTGTTTCATGGGACAAAAAGTGAAGGAAATACGCAAAAAAACACGCTGATTGGAATCAATTTTGCTCCATTGTCCCAGGGACAAAAGTGAGAGAAGCACAAATGTTATTAAAAGAAAAATGGGGTGGAGACACAAGACAGCGTTTCAGGTTGGTGGGATGGAGTATGTTGCATTGCACCAACGTGAAAAAAACTTCTCGTGTCCACAAGCCCTTACAACGGTGTAGAAACAATTCTTGACAGAGAAATTGTGCAAATTCGAGGAAAGAAATCGATGCATTTTTTGTAAATTGTTCGGACGAAAATGTTCAGATTTTTCAAACCTTTGACTTATTTTTTAACACCCTTCTAACGGTACACAGCATTTCCTATAGGTTCTAAGTAATTTGGCAAGCCTGAAAAACTTACATCTGGCATACAACATTGTTTATCTAAGGCTCGTAAGGTCCATATAACGTTATGCGGGTAAGGGGTGTATCTATGTAGTACTCTCATCTTGAATCTTGGGCCACTTTCCCAGGCTTAAAATATGATTAAATCGATAAAGGAAACAGTGATCATATGTAGGAAAGATATTTGAAAAGAAACCTTATCCTTTCTTGCCTTCAGTACAGATAGCAGATAAATCAGAAACATAAGCAAGGACTCAAAAAAAAAATTGCAACGTTCTAATAAAGTAGGTAAATAAGTGTGCGATGAAAGTCGGCAGTGACCCGAACGCTCCTCTTTCGAAAGCTATCTACCCGAAGGTAGGGGAGGGCGCCACTCTTACTCCCTGGATTGCCCTTGATCCTTTTCTTAATTGCTGAGCATCAAGCAGAGAATCGAACGTTCTAATAAGCTACTCTGAGTATCAGAGGTTGAGTTTTCAAAGTATATATCAACTTCTAAAGACCAATAATGGAAATTTTATCGTGCATGTGTCAATCTGATCACTGTAGAAAGAATCAAAGATGAAGAGCAAATATTACCATATCAATGTCTAGCAGACTGTATCAGTATGCAGTTTACAATTTACGAATTCCCCAGAAACCTCCAAGTGTAATTGAAATGAGCTTCTTTGGAAAGAAATCTTTTAAACATGATCCCCAAATATATAACAGTAATTACTAAACTATTAATTTTGGAAACGTTACTTTAATTGAAATAATAGACAGACTTTATGTTATGATTCTCTATCACTGACTCTTTTTAAAAAGCATTGATGACATTTTTGAGTTGTGTTTTCAACGATGGCAATAAAAATATCAACTTTGAATTTCATCCAAGATCTTGGATGGTCGTCATGGTTACTTTTCTCTTCGCTGATTGTGCGCTGGATAGAATCTGGATTGGTCGGCATCATGATTTCGACCTATGCTTTTTACGGTACTAATAAGCAGCGGAGTAAGTAAGTTGGGGTAATTTTTCTAGAATATATAATACCACATGTTAAACCTCATCTTTTATATATATTTTATAGTTGAAAGCTGCATTGAGGCCAAGTCTTTTCATAAAAGAAGCTTCCAAGTACATTACTGCGTTTGTGGGACGAATTGGAGATGCCGCCACGTCACAACTTAGATTATTGAGGTCAGGTCTAGCGGCATCACGTAAAAAAGTTAGCCAGGCACGACAAAAAGCTGGATCTTGGAAGAAGGAAATTCAAGATCATATTGCAAAATTAGAGGAACAGAAAAATGAATTGGACAGGCAATCAGAAAAAGCTCAACATGACAAATGCTACCAAGATTGTCCACGATGTGAGTTTCTTTATCTTTCTGAGTCACGGGTTCTGAGTTTAAATACAAAAACTACTCGTCACGGGTTCTGAGTTCAACTGCAAACGTTAGTCATAATTATGTAAGTATTTTAGTGTAACTGCGATCGCATTTGATAAAATTGTTCTCCGTTATCTTCGGTTAGACGAGGCGGTATGATGCTGTCACCCGCTAACGGATTTGTGATCCATATAATACGTGTAATTTTGTAGAAGTCTGTGATTTGGACTAACGAAGAGGATGACACTTAAACCAGAGGAATGTAAAGAGATGGAAAAACAGCTTCTTGAAAACAATGGAAAAACGGCTCGTCATATACCAGGTGTCTTGCCCGTAAGGGAGTTTATGTCGAGTAAATAGGTTTCTTTTATTGTTGTCGCTATAAAAAATCTGCATAATTAGCGTGTTGTGATAAAATTCTTTTGTTTCAAGCCTGATTATGCGCAAACTTTTAGGGCTTATATTTTGGGTACACCTCTCCTATACGAAAAGGTACCTATATCTTCTTGCTCAGAATTTCCTAGCGATTCTTCTGATATAACCGCATCATGACCTCACCATAATATGGAAAGCTAGAGCTTGAGAAAATTATAACTACGTCTAGAATTTACTCGACTTCTGATAGTTTTACAAGAACCAATTTAATATCATTGCGTTAAGAATTTCTTTTGCTACACATTGGTAAAAATATTGCTCATTATTCTTAAAAATTGAACTAGTAATCGGCAAAAAAGGAAAAACAAATTTTCATTTTTATCGTCAAATCATGTAGAAACTGTCCGATTTGTATGGCGAGCCGTCTTTTCTGGACTTTCATTTAATGACCTAATCAACGTTTTTACAATAGAATTTTCAATAGAAGTGATCGTTGAACTTTGAGTAATCAGAAAAGCTGTTTTTCCATCTCTTTACATTCCTCTGATCAAACTAGCATAATCTCGAAATCTCCAAGGTAACGGCTACACAGCTCTCTCATAGTGGTCGTGAGCTTTATATTACCATAGAGGTATAAAGAAAAACAGGAGTTGAATATGTCGGTAATTGGTCGTTAAAGTCTTTTGATTTCTTTTATAAAATGTATCAAAAGAAATTCTAAGCTCGCCCGATGAAATAAGACTTTTTAGTAGAACTCAAGTTTGCTATGAACATTCTAATAATCAGTATTGAAGATTCTCGCCTTTTAATATACGAAAATTAGATAAAAATTCGTCCAGGAAGCAAGTTTATGTTCCATTTCGCTATCCGTTCAATTTTGTTTTGAAAAAAATATTTTCTCAAGCCAGAAAATGAAAAGTTCTTTATAAGCACACACGATTTCAGACTCAATGTGTAGACATAAAGTCGCTGGAGAATTTTGGAGGAAAGTATCAAGCAATAGAGTTCACCTTAAGGAAAACATTGATCGAAAAATCTTATCATTTGATGAAGGATTGCCAAGTTTACAGGCCTTTTTTTAGTCCAAATATTTTCTTACACTGATGTCAGAAACAATGAATCTCGTCTCATCTAATTTCTAAAGCTTAAATGAGCCAATAGGATTTCACCTATGGATAAAAAAGCTCATTAAGAATGCACGATATATGAGATTATGAGCATGCATAAATCGTAATTTTTTTAATCGTAGCGCGAGCTTGGTTACAATAGCATACTTCTCCTGTTTCTTTATACCTCCATGATATTACAAATGCAAATTCAACTCGACCTTGAGGCCCTTGAGGCCAGGTATATCAATTTTTCATCCTAATTTTTGCTGCATATGAGATTCATT
Organism: Clytia hemisphaerica; assembly: GCF_902728285.1. Classification (NCBI taxonomy): domain Eukaryota; kingdom Metazoa; phylum Cnidaria; class Hydrozoa; order Leptothecata; family Clytiidae; genus Clytia; species Clytia hemisphaerica. The sequence goes on from NW_027104620.1 coordinate 249,848, forward strand.
TAATTTATAGACCTTTGAAGGTAGCTTAAAAATTAGCAAAGATGGTGTTGATTGGACGAGTGGACAAAGAAATCCACATTTTATAGGAAAGCTGCACTCAGGAGAAGCTTCCTTCAATCATAGTATAAGAAAGCCGCGGCTGGAATATGTACCACATTGTCTTCTCAGTTAATTGCTGTTCTATCTCTGTCTCCGAGCTTTATAAGAACATCAAGATGCTCAGTTTATTAATGGTAAATAGTTTTTGAAATCCTTCTCTTGTTTTCCTTCACAAAAAGTTTTTTTACTGCTAGATATCTTTGAATCTGTACCCAATAGAATACTTGAACTAATTTGGACATATTTTAGGGGTATTTTGTGGAAAAAATAGTTTTTCGCCAAAATCGAAATTATAAGAACTATATTCAAGATGACAACTTTCTTGTCAGTTTGAACGATAAATTTTGAAGGTGCTGGCTTGAAACTTTCACAGTATTATCTAGATGTACTTTTTCATTGATTTCTAAAAAGATTTCACTGAAATATTGCGAAGGCATTCGAGGCACTTTGTTTATTTTTAAGTTCTTTCAGCCCAGCCATTTTGTGCTTGTTTAAATTTCTTATTGTTGATCTTTCCTTTACAATAATTTTATAATGCAATTGTATTATCAAGGGTATATCATTAATGTCTAAAACACACTGAGATGTAAGTACTAACGACAAACCAATAAAATTTACCATTAAAGATGCTACATCACTGATCTGTTGATCAAAAAATAGTCATCAAATACGACAGAGATAGAACAACAGAAGTTCAGATGTTATCATTCCAGCCGCGGCTTTCTTATACTATGCTTCAATATTGAAAAAATATATATATTTTTTTTTAATTTAAAGCGTAAGAAAAAAGGATAATGTTGTCTACACATATCAAAGCTAACCTCAAACAACTATTTTTCGGAAAATTTATCTGAGTGTCGGATGAACAAACTCATATTTTCAGTTCTCGATGTAATAATCCTGTACTTTGTTACACCCCTGTGTCACACATTTTATCCCCATCCGAAACCCAATGTAAAGAATACTCCGAAAACCATCCCTAATGAATTAATTAACTTGGAGCAATAGAAATAGAATTCTTATCCCCATTAGGATTTCGATCGCAAATTTTTATAGACACTGGGAAATAAAATTTCACCAAGGCTGTGGGACAGGAGTGTTTCTGTTTTATTTTATAGACTGCATCAAACGTCCTGGCTGGGGAGATGATTGCGAATCATTTTGGGATTATGTTTATGGTTGTGTTGAGATGAAATGTGAAATGACCAGAAGTCCTGTATGTTTGAGTAAATGTCTTTACTCGGAATACAGTAGCAAGATTTCCGTCTTTTATGAGAAGAAAAAGTTACAGGTTTGTAAACCGTTTGTTTGAACATTCATTCGCTTTTTGGTTTTCTTTCGAAATGGCTAAATATATTTGAGTGACCATCTTTTACGTGGAAAGCCTCTAGAAATCTAAGACTTTTAGACAGTCTTTCGATTGTTCTCCGGGCTCTATGACCGGTTGTTATTGAAAGGGTGGGATTTTGAACCAGGAACCCCTAGTTAGTGGCGTTGAAAACCTTGACCACGTGGCCATCGCTCCCATTGCATGACTTTTCATGAAAAATTTCCAATTTTGAGGGCTTCAACGTAACGATTCCTGCATTTTACTATAAATAGACAAAAAGAGCGACAAAATTCATAAAAACAACAAATTTCAACCTCCATACTCTCCCGAATAGACAGGGGGTGTCAGAATAAGCAGGGGGTAGGAAAATTCTCTAAATTCTAATAAGCGGGGGGGAGGTAATTTGAGGACAGAATTTTTTTTAACTGATTTCAACAACAAAAAAGAAACTTTAACAAATGAACACGTGAAAAAAGAACCAAATATTAACAAAAAGCAAAAAAAAGAAGAACATTTTAACAAGTTTATAAGGTCTATCTACACTGTAATAAAATATTGAACTGTTCGAATTTAATTAGCGGGGGGATGGAATTTTTTCTCTAAACAATTAGAGGGGGGACGTCTATTCGGGACACGTCTAGTAGCCACCAACCACCGACCCGGACAGTTTGTTCACCCCCAATAATTTAATTCCTCTTTGTTTTTTGGGATTGTTGGCAAGATTAACGACTATGGTTAAAAGAACGATAAGTTACGCATGCGTCTTATTAATGTAGGATTTGTCAGAATAGTAAGATCTTATCGGAGTTTTTGATTTTTCTAAAAAAGCAATAGATGATATCGGATTTAGATAAATGCAATGCATTCTGGTTTCTAGGGACTCTCAAAGGAAACATAATAGATCAAATATAATAGATTATAATTCCTTTGAGAGTCCCTAGAAACCAGAATGCATTGCATTTATCTAAATCCGATATCGTCTATTGTGGGATTGTTTCGAGAGTATTGCAATACAAATCTCTTAGGAATTCCTCGAAGGAATTCTATTGTTATACTCCCGAAACAATCCCACAATGCATCGTTTAGAAAAATCAAAAACTCCGATAAGATCTATTCCTATTTGTTTTTTTGGGAAGATTAACGACTTGTGGTTAAAAGAACGATAAGTTACGCACGCGTGTTATTAATACAGGCATTGTTGGTCGAACTCTACTTCACTTCGTTTCCTTTTTTGTAGGTAACTCAATGGATTTCAGAGACAGGAGGTTTGTTATTGGATATGGCTGATGGTGTTCTTCAAATTGGTGAAACTATGATCAAGATGAAAGAAGATGTTTTAAAGACTGCTGAAGATGCCCTTGGTACTGTTGTGAAGGTTGCTCAGAAGGTTGCCTCTGGAAAGTTTCTCTCTGTACAGTAAGTTGTCCATCTGTGAAATGGAAAATTCCCTCTGTACTAGTACAATTGTTAACCCTTTCCGTGCCCATTGCGGAAATTTTTCGAAGGCCCATGTCAAGATTATTTGACATTGCACCTGGCGGCAAACAACTGGTGTAAGTTATTTTTGCTAAAGTACTCTGGTTGGCCGAGTCATTTATGGGATGGTAGTAAGTAGTATGGGGCTATTGACTGAAAGGGACCAGACGACTCTGAGCTGTGATTTTAGCTGGTAAGTTATGCTATACTCATTTCCAATTTCGTTTTGTAAAGGTTGATGGAAGTCAAACTATCCCTGTCTCAACAGTTCGATGCTTGTGGTGAATACACATTCAAAGGGTATCTTTTCAGCTACAAAGTTGACCATACCGGGAATGGATGTCTGACAGCTAGTTTTATGCAAGAAGTTGTGTTCGGTGCTGCCAGATCAAGACCTGAGATAGAAGGTACTAGACGGTTCCCGTCGTCGCAAACGCCGGTTTAGCTTGCGCATCAAAAGCCCTTAGGATGATAAAGATGGTATTGTTGATGCTCTCTAACTTTATTTTTAAAGGGAAATTGAATTAGTTTTCAGAGTACATTGAATAGTTAGGAGATTTCTCGAATATACCTTTTTATAAATCAAATTGAATGTGAAAATATGACTTGAAATCTTCACAAAATAAATTATGGTAAATATGGAAATGGAAATTCAATGGAAACTGAAATTTAGTGATTTTTTCATAGCCATTGTATGTCAATTTCAACAGCAATTTTTTCGGCTTTCGCTATGCAAAATAGGTCATGTTTGGGTTCGTTGGAAAGCTTTTTCCAAGATTTTTCCTCAATCAAAATCACTGGCAGCCGAAAGAATCATTTATGAATGAAGGAGATTTTACTCTCAGGCAAGTTACGGCCTGTGCAAAAAATTCGATAAATCGTGACGGCCGTGACGGCCAGTTGTTCTACCCCTTTTTATGGGAAAATTTTTCGTTATTTTCACTCTTCATATTAATGCCTTTCCAAAAAGTCCTGGTCCAAAAATTCTGTTTCAGCCATTTTGGGAAATTTAAAGTAAAACACTTTTTGCTGACGTCAGCAAAAAATTGAAATACTAACATTTATTGAAATGAGCCATGGCGAAATGAGCTCAAATTTTGTACGAAGGTAGGGTGGATAAATGTCTTTCATTTCCAAAAAAAAATGCTAAATCCTGAAGATTGATGACGTCAGCATTTTTTTAAGGAAAAAAGAAAATTGCTGATTTTTTCTGACGTCATCAATTTTTTGAGAATTTTTTTTTTTGGAAACGAGAGATATTTATTTTTTTGCACAGGCCTTAACTTGCCCGAGAAGGCAAAAATCTCTGAAATGTCAACGAAAATAACCTTTGACTCGTAATAAGAATTTAAAGCAGTTTACTGGGCTGTACTGAAAGAGCAGTTAAAAATTAACCACGAATGTTCAGTAAACAACCTCGTCCCCAATCCCCTTTTTTGTACCTCAAGTCCATTCGATTATATCCTTCAAGAGTTGGAAAATTCCATTAAGTGTGGCCTTTAGCCTAGCCAAGAGTTATCAAAAGAATAAGTTAAAATGATTCTCTTAAGAACCCCTGACCTAATATTCTTTCTTCGGTTCTTTTTAATGAAAAACGTGAAACGATATTTGACCTATTCAAATCGGAGTCTTCTTTTTATTTTCTTCCCGGGGGGTACTAGGTACCCACCCTAGATGAGGGTGGTGATTACCACCCGATTATTGAAAATCGGAAGTTTTGTAAATTTTGGGACCCTTAGCGGGACCTTTTTCCCGAAATTTGGCCTTTTTCGGGTAAATATTGGTAGCTTCACTTCTTTTGGGACCCTTAGGGAGACTTAAATTAGAAATTGTGGTTTTTGCGACCCTTAGCGGGGCTTTGAAGGTCCAAAAAAGGGACCATTATAGGCAGCACATTCCCGTACTCTCCACTTGCCTAAGTACCCCCCCCCCTGATTTTCTTACACCCATTGTTTTGTTTTTTTAGACTTAGAAGATGCAGAGAAAAATGTAGAAAAGGTGAAACAAGATGCAGAGACAACCAAACAAGCTGAAAATGATTTTAATGACCGGCAAAAAGAAGCTACTGATTCTGTGAGTTATTTTTTCTTCGTTCATTTATAATATGTGTGATACTTTAGAAATAAACAGAGTTTGTGTTTTCTTTGAATATATTTTATTGATTCATATTGAGTCACTTTTATTTGTGTTTAGTTTTACTTTTTCTCACGTTGAGTTGCTTCTTTACTTTTGGTCGATTTGGATCATGATGTGCATTTTTGCTTTTGAGATACTTCCGAAGAATACACCATTGTCCCATTTCTGTTTTTCTGTTCCATCAGAATTATGTACAAATAGTTTAGATCTTTTGTCATCATTTGATATTACACACCTGTTTTCCATTTTACGAATATTCATCCTGAGCATGTTGTGTTGTTGTGTCCTCTGTCTTGTTGGTATTGTTATGTCTCTTTTTGTTTATTACATTTTACATAAGAAAACAAATTCGAACAGTACAGGATGAACTGTTACGAGATAATATTAGTCTGTATGTATTATAAAACTACAAAAGAAGATTTTCAAAAGATTAGTTTTAAAGAAATACACCCCTGTCTCACAACCACAGGTGGAATTGCTTTTTTTCGGTGGGGACAAAAATTCCTATTGAAATCCCAATGATAGATATTTTATTGTTCTAAGGTTTAAAAAACCAGTGTCGGATGATTGTGGAGAGCAATCTTTAAACTTTGAATTTCGAGCTGGGATGAAATCAAAGTCCATTTCTCAGTGGGGCTGAATTTCCGGTTTATTTTCTCACAGGGGACGAATTTTTTTGCCAAATTTTCCAGTGGCGCTCGAGTCCCAGCGGATCTTTGATACAGGGGTGTAGAAATTACTATTTTATAAATCTACAGGTTGAAAAAGAGATAACTGATGAATTCTTTGCCAAACAAAAACGTGGTCACATCACCATGCAAGAGCTGGATAGTTTGATCGATAGAATCCCTAAAGATCAAATTCAAATTAATGAGAACAACAGAAAATTATATGAACCAGTTGAACAAGTCGATCTCAAAGGTAATATGCCTTTCTTTAAACAAAAAAGGCCGAAACTCCCTTGGCTTTCAGTAACCATAACCTCACCATTAATGCCTTCCTCTCTCAGCTGGCACATAACGTTGATTTGACGTTAATCCAACGTTATATGGACCTGGGCTTTTTCTCTTTGAAAAGGGTGTTAAGTCTCGAAGTAGTATTTAAAATTCTTCCGCTCTCTCCGCTACGTCTTTCATCCAATACATTTTTTCTGTTTGTCTGAATCATTCCTAGGGTGCTTATGTCGAGGCGTTAAAAGTAGAGTGTCATTTATGAGAGTTTCATAAGGAAACTTGACGGTCACTTTCAATTTCATCAAAAGCGGGAAGCTTTAACGAATTATAAAAGGTCGAATCAAAGAGCAAACAAAGTTTGATTGTTTGTGCTAGAAGTTTAACTTTGAACTGTACAAAAAATTAAACACTTTTTAGAACGTTTTGGAGATATTGAATCGAATGAGCTTTCCAAATGGCAGAAGGCACCTGAAGATCCTTATGATATGCTGCAGAATGTGGATGTCACACCAAAGAAGATACAAGGAGCTTCCAAACGGTCACTCGTTTTCGGTAAGCACGTCTGTGATCAATTTGAGTCTGAATGAGTAGAACCACAGATTTATAAAAGCCGAAGAGCTAGATGTCGTGCTTTAAGCTATCGCAGGAAAAAAAATTGAATATCGGTTGTACGTTGATGTTGTTTATTGTAATGTCACGTGACCTAGGTAGGATTTCCTACATAACCACGGCACACTTTTCAGCCGAAGCAGGACATCTAGCCCTTTGAGCTTTATAAATCTACGGGTAAAACTGCCCATCGACAGGGAACGCAAATTTAATCGAGTAATATAATGTTTGAAATGTAAAGGCTTATTCAAAAGGCTTGTTAAGATCGGTAGTTGAAGATTATCACTTGTCAATTTTATAGCAAACAAATTTTTCGTTACCTTCCACAGAAGAAGACCTTTCTCCATGTGGACGTGTCAGGAAATCAATCACGCATTATGATGAGATATCCAAAGTGTTATTGACAACATCCAATAGCATTATCAAACATCAAAACGAGGTTAACGAACGAAAACGTGACGACATTGAAAAATTGGCCACATTGAAAAACGAAATTGTCAATTTGGGTGAGTCTATTTATTTTTAAACATGAAGCTTATTAACAAATGGGCTTTTCCAGAAATAGTCTGTGCCCCCTGTTGAGGATATCCGATATCCAGGGGGTTGGTTAACGATTTTTGTTCAAAAGTGGATATCCAGGGGGTTGAGCATATTGTTAAGAGTGGATATCCAGGGCGTTTTTACTGAATAAAGTAGGATATCCAGGGGGTTAGATACTTGGAAAAATCAATATCCTCAACAGTGGGAATAAATTTTTTTTCTGGAAAAGCCCAATCCTCCTTTCTTCCTGCACACTTTGAAGGAATGAAGGTGTAAAACTGTTGTATATCCTGTGCATCTTTAACCAGCAATATAGTTCCAGTAAGTTCCTATTCCAGTAAGGTCTTTCTAAGACTTAAGCACTTGCGAGTAAACTTACCATAGTTATCTAACCACTTATCTTAGAAAGATCTTACTGGAACAGGGAATTCTGATTATACTCATAGTACATAACATGCGCATAGCACGTATCCTCTAAAGGCCAAGTTGATGGATGCCTTTCGATGATTTCCTTCGTCCAGATTTTGATTGAATATTTAGTGAGTTTTTGAGCGCAGTGATTGGCTAAAGCAAAAGAAATCACAAAACGAACGCCTTTTGTAAACATAAACATCACTTTCGTCTTCGTTTTCAAGCAGAATCCAACACAGTTTTGAATGTTGAATGTCTTTACATTTCCAATAGATGAACGTTTCAACACAACCCAGGAAGACCAAGATAAAGCCTGGTTCTTATATGACCAAGCTGCAAATGGTATGTTTTCTGTTTTCTGACATTGAAAGCTGTATTGGTTTTGTGTGATGTGTGTACGGTCTTTTTCTTTTTGCCGTGAGTACGTGGACTGGATTGTTTTAAATAACACGTGAATAAGTGACTTGACATATTGAACTTGAAAATAATAGTTTTCTTGCGTGAATTTATGAATCAAGCTTTGTTTAAAGCTAATTATTGTCTAAAACGCAATGTTTTCTGTTTTCTCTAACATTAAATGTTGTTTTAATGGCCGTCTCTGACATCCTAAATCATTCTTGGTCGAAGTATATGCCCAAAAGAGAAATGTTGCGTAGGAAGGAAACACCGATACATAAGCAAACGATATTTTCAGATCGAATGATTATCTTAAACACAAGAAATACTCTCGGCTTAGTAGATTTAGATAAAAAATTGAAATCAAAAATACGGTCAACCTTCGATTACAATCTTTCTCCACGATTTTGTTATCTCTTTAATACAGCTTTCGACAGTATGGCCAAAAAATCAGACATCATTTTGGGTTTCCACAAACGTAATGCTTTGCCAATCTTGAGACGTCAATTGAACTACGTGTTCGAAAAAGAGACTGGACACAACTTACATCATTTCTTTGACGTCATTCATCACCATGCGATCCGTGGATATAAACGCTCCAACATCCCTGGTGCTTTTGAAGAGGACGGTGAACAAGTTCTACATCGTATCAAGAGGGTGAGTCGTTTTGTTAAAGTGCAGTCCCTTCTCACAGATCCGGTTGGATTTTTCAGCGCTAGTGGGGATAAAAAAAACAGAAAAAAAACTCAATGGGGATTGATATTCCCATATTTTCTAAAGCTGGAGATTTCAATTCTTTTCTTTTCAAGTTAGAAAATTCATAGGGGATGAAAAAAATATCCAATTACTTTGCAGTGAGGATTGATTATTTTCAGTGGGGACAAAAATCGCACGACAATTTTCCTCCGGGGACGATAATTTGGTCAGTTTTTCAAGTGGGAAGGGTTCCCAGTGGGTCTGTGAGAAGGAGGTGTTTAAAGTGCAGTCAATAATTGATTTCAAAGCACCCGAAGTGGTTAGATTTGAAACTCTTGGATGGGAAATAAAGCCACTTAATTCTCATCCAAAACACGTGACCTGCATGGTTTTCATACAAACGCCAGCTTGAATGTAAAAACCATCGACAAATTTCGAAAAATACGTCACTTAAAAACAGTATCAGTAAAAAAGGATAAGGTTCCGCCCTTCATTCTAAATTCGACACAAATCTTAAGGATTTCCTTTTTTCTTGCTTCAGAGCTTTAAACTCGATGCAGTCCAGCTCTATTTTTTGAATCTTTCTTTATACAAACTATAAACTATTTTGGGTCCCTACCTCAGAATGGGAAGTCGTTTAATGTATTCCCTTTAAGGGCTCTGAATATACCCAATTTTTGTGAAAAATCAATTTCAGAATTTGAAGATAAAACCTTATGTTTTCGCAAGTTTTCGCTTCTTTGATATGTTTAAGAACAAACCGCGAAAAAAAAAAAACAAACGGTGAAATTTTTTCCGCACAAAGCATTGTGGGCAATATTCGGGGATCAAATCTGAGTTTTCACGTTAAGCCGATATCGTCTATTACATCATGAGTAATTAAGGAATAAGTGTGACGCGGACCTTAATAAAACGTCATAACGACGCTATTCATATACTTTTCACAAAAAAGCCTAATCTCCTTGGGAAAATCATTTCATTGTTTCAAACTTTTTTTAAGTTAATGACAAATAATTTCTTTATTCAGATTTTTTCGGAAAAATTTTCTATTTGGCTACATCCCAAGTTATAGCTGTTTTCGTATGGAAATTTAGCGTAGAAAATTGCCAAAAATTAGGTTTTTTAGAGATTTTAAAGGGAAGATACTTCCACAAAAATTTTCCGAAATTGCATTTTTAGATACTAAATAGATACATCACCTGAACCAAAAAAAATTCCAAAATGTTTGATTTTACCGAGATTAGGGCTTTGGAAGGTGAAATACTCTTCTTTGAAAAACTCTTCGTTTTCTTTTTCATTTAATTTTTTCATTTCAATTTTTTGATTTTTAAATTCTAAAAAGGTAGGTTTAACACAGGACATATAGAAAAAGTTATACATTAATCTTTTTAAAATGCAGAGATTGCCATTTAAGTTGGTGTAAAATCGAAAAATTGGGTATATCCAGAGCCCTTAATTGGAAATTTTCTCTAATTTGAAGAAAATTCTTGTTGTCTAATTCAAATCAAATTTTTCTTCTTTTTTTTCCCATAGGGATTGCAAACCATCATCTTGAACAATGATACCGAGCTTGATAAATCACATGATGACATCATCAAACTTCGTGACGTCATTCAGAATGCAAGACAAGCCGCTATGGTGTGCCAAGATAAAAAGTAGAAAATTTACATACGAAAGCTAACTGAGGGGGGGCTTATTTTCATTATGTAGCTTGAATTTAACACCTCATTTCATGAAACATTAGTTACGTGATAACCACACTAAAACATAAACCTACAATCCTTACAGTTGATATAATTGTTTTCTGAAATTTAGAAATGTTATTTTTTATGAGGATTACAGTAGTAGTTCGCTGTGAAACTTGAAATGATTGAAATGCGAACTTGTGAGGTCTACGAGATTTAAATTCGCAAGCGATACTAACTGCATTTTTCAATCTAACTATGAATAACAGAAACACATGTTCCCTGCCAACTACGAGTATACTCGTAGTAGCGGCTGAAGCACATATACTTGTAGCCTTGGCTATTTGAGAGGTAATTCTTTAGAGCATATTGTCAAATCTCATACCACTTGCATCGTGAGCGCTGTCAAAATCGTAAAATGTAAAAAAGTGAATTAAGGTTCTCTTTTGCTCTTGATGAATCTTAAAAAATATCTTTCGCTTTCGTTCCTTAAAAGATCAAATTTCAAGATTCTGAAAATTTGAAGTTTGCTGCTATTGGTTACAAGCTTGGATAGTCGTTCAAAGTTGAAGGTCAAAAAAGTGACCTTTGCTCCCAGCAAAATTTAATGACACAAATGCACGAATAATTTGGCCGGCAGTGAACGTGTTAACTTTTCATATTGAAAATACCTCTTCATCTTGTCAGAAATAAGCATGTGTCTTAAAACTAAATCTAGCTCTGATGGAAATTTGCTCTCTCTATTTTAGCTTATTTATTGAATTACATTTGTAATATTTAATATACTTTTGCAGAAAATGAAATTTTGAATTGTTTTGTTCTAATTAATATTTATTGATAAATAATAAAAATGTATTTTATAATATGAAAAATGAAAATATTGAAGCATTTAAAAGAATAACCATGCACTTTATTCTTATAGCCAGTCAGAAAAATCTTAATCTGAAATTGCAAGCGAAGGCGAGTGGATTTTAAGATTAAAGTCTGGGACCATGAGGTCCATGACCATGTTTTTAAACGTTCTCAGACACTCAGACACTTTTTCATACGAAATGGCAGTAAACATAGTAACACTTTCATCAAGCCTAAAAATGGAGTTTTTCAAGGTAACTGCCTCTCTCCTCTACTTTATCTAGTGGTAGATTTACCAACAATCTCGAGCAATCTAAGTTCGCTGACCACCTCGCTCTAATTTGCTCAAGTTCACATCTTCTTCGGAACTTCGAAAGATTGATCAGCGACAGATACCTGGTGCAAAAAGTGGAAAATGAAAATCAACCACAGGAAAACCAAGAAAGTCTTAATAACCAAAGGAAACAATAAGATTGAGAGCGAAACAAAGTGCAAACTATACAATTAATACACCTTTCAACCGTAGCCACCAATTGACGCGCAGGCAATTTTTTGTCCGCTTCATCTCACTAAAACCATCATAGTTCTTTTTTCGCACCTATAGACAATAGAAAAATTTGTTTAAAAAAGATTGGATCGAGTGCAGTGGGGTAAAGCAGACAAGATAATGCCCGCCCGGCAATTGGCGGCTACGGTCGAAAATGTGTATTCCAGGCATAGAGGAAACTGACAAGATCAATCTTTTGGACATTATCGTGGATATAGTAGATTAAATCTCTACTTGCAAGCAAGCTCTTAAAATACAACATTTTCACAATATGCATAAATGGGACTTAGTGCAAATACCAAGCATAGAGCTTATATATGGCACTCGTCAAGCTCATCCTCGAATATGGATCATCCATGCTTTGCATGCTAAACAAAGACTATATCGCAAACTTGAAACCTTTTAGAACAACAGTTGTTTTACGATAGTCACCAGCTCAAAGAGCTTTATTACTCCAATCACAACCCTCTACGAGAGAGCCAAAGCTACACCCTTCGAAACGAGAACGAGAATCAATATCACACCGAATCTTGGCTCGAAAAAGGTAATTTCAATGCTATGGAATATTTTCTTCCATATTGCCAGGCTATGACTAATGTTACGCCACTAATCTTACTCTTAAACTTTTTCTTATTCTCTCCCTCAAGGTTGAGCATGATAGTAGATTTGAGTATTGTACGATGGCCCTGAACCTGAGGCTCAAAATTTCTTTTGAAAAAACAACCGGAGTTTCCCAAAATCAAGCTAGATGGAGTTTCTCAAAAAGTTAGTTGAAGTCTCATTTAAAAAAGCTGGAGTTTCTTAATATGTTGGACAGAGTTTCTCAAAAAGTCTCAGAAAGATTCCTTTTAAATTATTATTCATTATTATTATATCGTGCCCACATGTGTTTCAATTGCTTGTGTTTTTGGATGTGTTTGGGTCCTGAGTCCATTGACCATTGGCCATTACCAGTATACTTTGACATATATTTTGAGAGTCTGTTTTCGCCGTTTTTAATGAAATTAAGATGAGAATCCGGTCTCAAATTTTGAAAACCCAAGCTTGATTTTGGGAAACTCAGGGTTTGCGATTTCCGAAATACCGAATAATTTAGCCAAAATTTCCGAAATTCCGTAAAAAAATACTTGCAATTCCGATAACGATTTATTGGAAATTTTTCCTCGTTTTGACTAATTTTCCATCAAATTTGATTTTTCATGTATGAATTCCGAAAAAGGGGGATAAAAACTTTATCATACCGAATTTTCGAAGCAAAAGTTTATGGACTTCCGATACCGAAATCGAAATCTATATATATAAAATACAGTGCCGTAGCAACTGGGGGGGAAAGGGGGGGGGGGGCTATGCCCCCCCAATAATTTTTTTCAAAAATGGTTATTTGCAAAATGCAAAGTTTTTCTTTTTTAATTTGTCATAATTGTCATTATGTGCATGTTTTGAGTGTATTTTAGCAATCTAGAGCCAATTTTCAATTCCCCCCTCGGGCCAAACCATGGTGCCCTCGCGTTGTCACTAAACTTCAGCCCCCCCCCCCCACAGTGGGCCCAGGTGGAAATAGGGAAAAACGAAAGTTAAATTTTGCTTTAATAATATGATTTATGGAATCTTGAATAAATTTCTGATAAGATGCCAAAGTTTCAAGTCTGTATCTGATCTGTACCTCAAGTTATGTGGCTCCCAAAGTTGACTGAAAACCACATTTTGATGAAAAATCAAAAAGTGAAAAATGCATATTTTTGAAGATTCTGATCTAAATTCAGCTTGTAAATCAGTTCTTTTGTGTGATAACCTTTAGAGACATTATATTCTAAGGGAAATTGCTTAAAAGTAAGTATAATATCCAAGACGAGAAAAAATTCAAATTTTCAGTCAAATTCTCATCACGAAAGCTTAAGGTAACCACAATGTCCAAATTCTCAAACCGCTAAGTGTCACATATCAAACCATATATGGTTTTGAAAACTACAGACAACCTTTCCAAAAATGCTGGAGTTTCGATGTGACACTTAGCGGTTTAAAAGTTCAAATTTTGCCTGCATTTTCCAAGCTACAAATCTCAATTTTCATGAAAAATCTCAAAAGAAAGTCAAAATTTGAAGTTTACTATTTTCTAACTCATGTAATGTGACCCTAGAGCTCTACTAATGCCTTAATAATACAAAAAATGTAAGAAATACTATCTTGTTGTTCTCCCACTCCCTATTTCCAAACTTTTGTCCTCTGGGCCCAGTGTGCCCCCCCAATATGAAAATGCTTCCTACGGCACTGTATATATACAGATTCAAACATTAACTTAACAATTTCGAATTATTTTATATCAACACACGCAACAAAATCCAACATTGTTGTTTGATGATTAAACTTCGTCTAACATTATTTAAAAAGGTTTCAATGTTGGTTGCATTGCATATACGCCGCTCTTAAGCTGTCCGCATATTAAGCCAACAAACGGGAAAACCTTCAGTGCTCAATCGCAAAGCGCGAGCCTCTCCTTCATAACTAAGGCTTTTTGTTTCCTAAGAAGCAACCCTCTCACCACCTCAGTTACCTTTGGGCGTCTGCAACGACGGGTACCCTCGATAATTTTGACAGGGTCACTATGGCATTTCATTGAACACAAACTTCCGTTATCTTAAAAAGACATATCATCGAGGCTTACAGACACAAAATTTTGACTATATGTAGAAAGTTTAGAAGTATAATTTTTATTATTGTATTCGGCATTTTAAGCCAAAGCGATGTCAGGAATTAACCCACATTATAGTATTTTAAAGGCTTTTGATGTGCAAGCAAAACGTTAACCGGCGTTTGCGACGACGGGAACCGTCTAGTTTAGACTATTTGATTTAGGCTATTTAGCCGAAAATCGATAAAAACCTACGCAGTACCAAAAAGTGCAATATTTCCTAAACCAAAATTAACCCAAAGTCAAAATTTGTCATGAGCATTTCTCTAACAATGAGAAACCATGTATTCCTTAGAGAAGACGCGACTATTTATATGTCAGAAATCGAGGTTTTTTGAGCTTACATAAATTTATGGTAATTTTGAGTTGCCGCCGGCGGCCGGCCGGCCGGGGGTAGTCAAATAAAAATTACGGGTAGTTGGCTAAGCGGAGCTGGTTTGTTTTGTTCTGCGAAATACAACGATTTCGTGTTTTGTTTTCACGAATGCAATCTTTTATGTCGGCCTTTTCCCGTTGGGTTGTCAGTTAAAAAAGTATGTGAACTGCATCCATATTTTTCTTGACCATATCTAATTCATTCTACTGTATTGATA